>NC_136615.1:27113516-27278516 GCF_933228915.1 Telmatherina bonti
ATGGCAGCTAGAGCCGACACAGTCCCCCCCATGTGCCTGAATTAGAACAGCAAATGGATGTATTTGTACCATTGGCACAAAAAAAAAAAAACCAAAAAAAAAAAACCTCACCTCAGGGGTGTCAAACTCCATTCCTAAATGGCCAGTATCCGGCAGGTTTTTCTTGTTTCCTTCTACCAACACAGCAGATTCAAATCAAATGGATCCAGCAGCTTCTTGTCAACATATTTATGGATTTCGGTCAGGTGTGTTGGAGCATGGAGACAACAAAAACCTGCTGGACACTGGCCCTCAAGGACTGGAGTTTAACACCCCTGGCTTACATGGATGTTAAATTTAATCAAATCAACCTTATTTCTATGATGTAAATTCATGACAAACTTGTCTCAAATCATGTTTTGCTCACAATAATTGGCAAAGAGGTAGAGCTGAAAGGGGGTCGATTGACATCTATCAAACTCCAACCTGCCTGTAGCTTATAGCTAGCCGAGATAACCCGGAGCTAACACGAGCTAACCGGCTAATGAAGGTAGGCAGGCTAAAGCTAAGTCACACTGTTAACCGGCTAAAAACCATGGTTGTTGTACACTCTGCCTTCTTGCAGCAGGATATCAGGTACCTGTCAATCAAAAGGACACACCCCCAATTATGTTGAATTTTGAGATAAAATTACTTCTATATGGATGAGTTATGTTTAAAAATAATCACTTGCTCCATTTTGGAGCCCCTCGTGGATGAGGGACGACCTGCAATCATAGGCTTCACTTTCAACCGCTGGAGGTTGATGCTTGTTCCCGACCTGTTGTCTTCAAGATCATGTTCCGTTTCCTCTGAACTATCTTCAGCAGGCGTTGCTATTTATTAACTCATTAATGTAACACTTTAGATTAGGCAAAAACAGGACAAGGATAGCCTTCATTTATTTTTGCACGTTGTCTTGACAACAGAAAGTGCACTTATGTCTGATTGTTTAAATATTTACTTCAGAGGACGCAACGTGCCGTCCTCTGAGAAGACGGACTTTCATATTTGTAGAAAAAGCTGATTGTTGTTGGGGTCAGAGTGTAGGCCAGTTGTCTAGTTTGCATCTCTATATCATTTGGCCAATGCGGAGTGCATGTGTGAGAGATCTGGCTGAGGATTTGCTCAATATTAAAGCCATCTGTCGGTGTTTGCTTCCTCCTCAGGACATCCCTCTAATGTGTCCTGTGTTTGCCATTCATTACAGCGCAAGTGAAGCACCCCTACACTTCAGTCAGATTAGACTGGCTCGAGTATAGGAGCACGCACGTTTCACAGATCAGCAACAGAGGGTGGGAGGAGACACTCATACATGCAAATTCATGTACATGCACCATCTGGAGCGTTTGACCCTAGTTAACAAGTTCAGTTATACTGTAATCCCTCATCTGATATCTTCTTTTCTGCAACTTGGCAGCTTTAAAAAGCATAACTCAGGCTTTCTTTTAACCATATGCCTGGTCACATTTCCCAGCCATTCTTCTCTCAGCCTTCTGCATATGTCCCCTGACTGTGATGGATAGTTAGCAGGCCGAAAGCTAACGGGGTGATTGGTTGCTGCTGGTGGAAGGAAGGAAAGGGGAGCAAGCTGATCGCGATATTGTTGAAAAGAAATTGATCAGAAAGCTGAAGCGGGCGGATCTGGCTCAAGGTTTAATGAATAATTTAAATGTGAATGATGACTCAGCGCTAGTTGCCATGTTTACCCCCCCCCTTTTTTTTTAAAATTTTTTTTAAAAAAGAAATATATACAGTAAATTTGGCGTGTTTTGATTAAGAAGGTAAAGTGGAGGAAAGGAGGGAGGCCTTTTCTCAGCTGTACCATTGCAGAATGCATGCAAAAGGTAAATTGCAGATGTTTTTCCAGCTTTCATAGAAAAATCAGCCACTAAAGAAAGCTTTTCATGCCAGAGTGATGGAAGGATGTCCGTGGCTTAACAATAAATAATTGCAGTTTCTTATACAAACTAAAAATAAGTTTTTGCTGCTTTCTGATCTGCAGATATTTTCCTGCAGTTTTAACCAGATTTCAATGGAGACGAGGATTTGATCATTAGTGGAATTGATGAGTCTGACTGCGCTTGTGATTCCTCAATTCCAGAGTCACTAGCACAAAAGCAAAGAAAAAAAAAACTTTAACTAAATATATTATTTTTATATTTTCACAACATTTTTTGAACAGAAATGTTTATTTCATTTCACTTTGACAAGCTTGAATGATCATTTTCCAGGCGATGGAGCTGAAATGTGTCATAACTAGTCCAAGGCTCTGGCCAAACAACATGGAAACACAGTCAAAATCAGACTTTTATTTTATCCCATTTCTGATTAATTTATGACAGTGTGAGCAGAACAGATCAGATTTGTCTGTGTTTTTTTTTTTTTTTTGTGTTTTTTTTTAACGCTTATGAACAGATCCTGATGTTGTGCCTCCAGTTATTTACACTGATACATAATATGGAACTTGATCTCCTTTTATATAAATGTGGTTTAATTTTCTGAGCTAAAAAAACCCCAATCTGAGTCCCTGAAGCAGCCACCATCCATCGCTGCGGTGGGATCAGTAATGATAAGAATAGATCCCTAAAAGCAGATGCGTCGCTCCTCCTTTGTATTAAAAAGGCCCATGAATAATGGAGTTCTTGCAGCGTGTTGACCTCTCTGATTTAATGCAGGAAGTTGTTAGTCCCCTTAGTCTCTAAAGGTTGCAGAGGGGAGAAAAAGATAAAAAGCTTGTGTTTGTTATGGTCAGGCATCTAATGTAATGGTACGATAATCAGTAGCGGGAAGGCGGTTCAGGGGTGAGAGGTCATTTCCGGTTTTGTGGGGTCGTGGAGGTTGACTGCCGGGACGGCGGCCTTGGAATCTGGGAGGAAAAACTCCAAATAAGAAACGCTGATGAACACAGACTTGTTCATGATACAAATTTGTTTCTTTTTGGAACGAGGAGCTCCACATAAATGATTCATACTTTAGTGTACCTTCTTACCTTAACAACATGTTATTTCCTTTTGTTTTGTACGCTCAATAAACTCAATATTTTATGCTTTCAGTCACAAATAAAAGAATAAATTTGTTAAATGTTAACCCAAACTGTTAGGAATATCCTGTTAGTCATGTGAAGTCTCCATTTTTGCAGCACCTTAAGGGGATGTTTAAGGAAGAAGTTATTCCCTTATGTCATACTTCTTCTCCGACCTCATATTTCAGAGGTTTATGGGACTAGTTTAACACAGCTGGATCGAGGCTCTGCACCTTTACAACTGTTCAGCAGTCCAACTCGTGTTGCTCTTTGCTCTCAGATCTTCCTTTCAGACATGATCAACCAAGCTTGTCCCCGGTGTTATGCAAGTTTATTGGTCAGAGGTGAGTTTCAGTGCTGCAGACGGGGACTTTTTAATGCTCCTGCTGCATGGGCGCAGAGGAAGTCGGGATAGAGCGCTTGTTTATTTATAGGGTAGGGAGGTCTTTCCCCCTCTTGGCATAGCCCAGAGTCAGCCACACACCCAGAGGAAGCCTCACAAGTGATTTCATGTCTACGCCTCTGACTCACTTTTGCAGATTTTAATGTAGCCGCTGGACTGGAGTGAGGACTGTGATGGTTTGCGTGGTTTTCCCTGCTTTGGGAAAAACCCCTATTCTGCAGCTGAGGTCATTAGTGCCGCCTGGAATTGCATTTGTGCTTTGTAATGATGCCGTAACAGACGGCTGTTGAAGTGCACTCATGCTGTTATGAGTCTCATGATAATGAACCTTGCTCTGGGTTGGTCATTGCACAAAATATCTACAGTAAGAACTGATTTCCTGACATTATCGTCTCATTGCAAGAGATTTCAGCTTCTAAAACTTGAAGTCTCCAAACTTCGGGACACGAGCAGATGGTCAAACTGTGCCAAAATGGCCATTTTGGGGACTTTGTTTGAACTGTCCATATTGAAAGCTCTTTGTTCTGCGACTTTTTTTTTTTATCAGTAGATCTTAAGAACTACAGCTGCATCTTACCAAGGGGATATTCATATAGTTTTAAGGCAAACGTGAAACATGTTTCATTTGTGCTTTGTGCCATCTTCATTTTTTCTTCCACAACAAAACATATTCTTGTATTCATACATGTTAACAAATTTCAAATGCTACATCAAAAGTATGCAAATTGAGAATCAAATAGAGATTTTGAGATATATTTATTTTAAAATGGTTATGTAATAATTGAGAAAAAGCCTATAAAATGGGAGAAATTTTTCATAAGGAGCAAATAAATGAACAGTTTTTTGTTTCTTTGGTCTTTTCCTGTTGTGAGATCTGAGTTCATTCAGGCAGCTTTGCATGTTTAAATTGGGGGTACCGCACAGGCAGTCACGTCTGGGGGGGGGGGATTGTTCCAGCTCTCGCAACCATCACCGTGACAACACCACCCATTGAGGTTTACAATTAGCATTCAGACACTCGCTGATGGAAAAACGTGGCCTGTTGTGGACCCAGTCTGAAAGACAAACGGATAGATAAGAGTAAAAATGTGAAATGCTTCTTACTATTATATCAGCATCAACACCGTCTGGTATCATCTGGGCTTGCCAACTAAATCAGGTGGAAACCGTTTGACCCACATTGCCCCAAATGAAACCGTTTGCTTTGCCTTACTGCTTCGATTTAATGCACGAGGACACATGCATATGAACGTTCACAAACCCTTCTAACACGTACTGTATGCACACGCACACTGGTTGTTGGCTCTCCTGCCCGCGGGCTGTAACGGATGGTATTTACATAGCAGTTTGGATAAGAGAGTGGTACCATTAGAAAGATGGATTATTGCAAATTGTGTGGGGATTTATCGCAAAGCCAAAGCCCCGTGTGAAAAATGAGCCTTGTCACTTTTTCAAAGTTAATGTTTCCGCTCCTTCTATTTGCAATCCTCACACTTTGCATGTGCTTGTTCTTCCTGGGCGTGGCCGTCGTCGGTGACTCTGCCCCACTCCTGTGGCACATGGAAAAGCCCTTGTATCATCGCAGATCTCCACTATCCTGCTGAGGCTTCGATCATCCTCATATCTCCTGCTCCATATGTGGTGCACGCATCTTAAAAGATGCAAAGGGCCTGCCGGCTGTCCATGCGCGTGTGTGTGTGTGTGTGTGTGTGTGTGTGTGTGTGTGTGAGTGTGAGGCTATCACCCAGAGTCTTATCTGGCCATTTGCATTATGTAGGCGCAGCTACTGCAATGTGTCGGATTTACTGATTGCTGGTAGTGAGATGTTACTGTTGTTGTTCTGCATGGATGGTTATGGGGTGAAGGGGACGGGAGGAGGAGGAGGAGGTGGAGGATAGACGAGGAAAGGCCAAGGCATTGTCATGGATCAGAGATCAAAGATTGTCTCTGTGATGATGGAGAAGCAGTTAAAGCAAGCAGGCGAATGAAAATCCTGCCTCAGGCTTTGAGACACTTTGTGCACGTTTGTGTGTGTGTGTGTGTGTGTGTGTGTGTGTGGCGAATATGGGTTTCTTTACTCAGATCCTGCTTGCAAGAGGTAAATGGTTGATTTCAATTCAAAGCCATTATCCATCCTCATTAATCTTTTCTGAAATCATGTAATAACACCCTCATCGCTACTTCTTTTCCCAGCATCTTCATCCTCATTTAGCTTTGTCGACTTTCCAGGTAGAATTGGCTGCTGATGCTGATCCACCTCCACGTCGATACGTGTTCTGATAACATCGGAAGCAGCCTCTGGGTTCGATCTGTTACGATTGATCAAGTAGTTGAATAGAGGCATCTACTTTTGCCAGCAGGATTAACGACACTGAGGGTCTCTGATTCATTCAACAGCTTTCTTTCCTCCTGGTATCACTCATTAGGGATTTTTTTTTAGCAATTAATTTCTCTGTCAGTCAAACAGATATATAAATTTAGACCAACTGACTTGTCCAAAAGTGAGAAAACGGTTTTGGAAATAGCACAAATTGAGCAAAATTTAAGCAAAAGGGATCAGAGCATTTGGTGGCGACCTGAGTCTGTACCTTCTGAGGAGGCTGAAGCAGGTTGGCTTGACTCTCAGCATCATCATCTCCATCTTATGGTAGGAAGACTCCTCACATCAGAAGTTAATTTGGAACGGACCTCAGACAGGAGGTATTCACATCGGGAGATGTAGAAATACAGCTGGCTGTATTGTGAAAGACTTTTCCCAACTTATTTATGGACTGTTTACTAGGGCTGTGACGATATGCTTTTGTCCCGATTTGATTTGATTCTGATTTTTTTGACTGTCGATTTGATTTAAATTGCCATTCTCACAATTCTTCGATATTGCTGATTTTTGTAGATTTAAAACAAAAAAGAATGTATAAAACTTTCTTTTTGCTCGTAGTTTTCCTTGATTTCAGTTAGGAAAAATCCAACACAGTGGCCAGCCCATCATACTGCTACTATAATGCCCAAGAAGACAAGTAAAAAGATCAAAATAAACAATAAAAATGACCAAAAATTTACCATGGATTATTTTTATTTATTTGAAAAAAAAAATAAGAAGATTTTTTAACAAAAAACTCCAATTTTCCCACCCCTACCGTTTACCCACCTGCCTTTAAGAAGAAAGCAGTGCAATCAGGACCAGACTGAGAACAGATTCTTCACAACATCACTGTCAGCAACCTCTTTTTCCCTTGCAGAGCTTTGTTTTGTTTCCTTTAATATTTAAACCTTGAATCTTTCATCTCATCATATTTGCTAGCTGAAAACATTCTCGCATTTGGTGCACTGGTGTAAGCAACCTTCCGATTGTAGTGTAAGTTTAATTCTGATGATTATACTTTCAATTTTATTTCATTTTCATCTGTCTAGCTTGCTTTGGAGCTGCTTCACAATGCAACAACATGAGCAAGTGGAGAGGGGCGTGCAGCTGTGGCTGTTGGCAGGAGGGTTTACAACATATTAAGGCATGTAGTGTTTGTACTAAGGCAAACATTCAGTCATTAAGCAGAGTAATAACACCACACTCATCCAGAAACAGCAAATTAGTTTTGGCTGGGTTTTGTTTCAGAACATAGACATGGACTTGGCATTGAAATTAAATGTGCAGATCACGTCAACGTCGCAAAATACAATTATTAAAGAAGTGTTTTACTGATTAGTCCTACCAGGCATTTATTTCTCTGTGTTCGACCCGACCAAAATGATAATTTTCTTTCTTCTTCTTCTGTAAACCAATAAACTGCTAGTTACTAGCACTATAAATCAAGGGTTTAATAATGATACAACAAATTAATTTGGACATTCTTGTGGACTGATAGATCATACATATTGATGTGTTGATGTAGTGTGCAACAGTATGATATACCACTATATCAGTTCGGTGTTAGCTGATTTCATACATTTTGTCATGTCACACCTCTATTCATATCAATTCAGACGATTGAAAAGAGAGAAGAAAGAATATCAGCACTGTTGTTAACAGTCATTTATATTCATATAAAATTGCTGATCAGTTTCACATGTTCTGTCCTAAGTGAGGCAAATCATCACTGCAGCGTTCCCATCCATCCATCTATTTTCATAACTGCTTGTTCCAATTAAGGATTGCTGGAGCCTTTCCCAGCAGTCATTGGGTAAGAGGCAAGGTACACCCCAAACTGGTTGACAGTCCATCACAGGGTTAACACAGAGAGACAACCAACCATTTACACTCACACTCACTCCTGGGGAAATCCCAATTAACCAATTAACCTGACCTTTTGGATGGTAGGAGGAAACCAGAGTACCTAACTGTGAGGCCACAGTGGCAACCACTATGCTGCGGTGATGTTTAAAGATATTTTCAACTTGGGTCAATGCTATTGGATAGCTGGTCATAGAATTAATGTATCGCTGTAAATCAGTTACTGGTCACTCAGATAACTTGACAGGTGTATTCAGTTTTAAATAAGCAAACTAATGGTTCTCCTTTTGTTCTCCTCATGCTCACCTCCTTGTCACAAAACTGGACAGACTGGTTTTCTTTTTGTTTGTATTTGCATAAGAACAGTCAGTACGTACTCGCTTTACTTGCTCTTTGCACTTCCTGTAGCATTCAGACGCTTCAGAATGGAAAGTTGTTGCTCTGATGTTGCCTGTGGAACTAAATTACCCCACACGTGATTGCTATTTTCATCCTCCCACTCCTCTGTGTTTCAGCAGCTGAATGAAAAATGGCCGCCGGCTTTGACCAGGTGGGGAAAACTGTTCTATTAAGATGACTGAAGAGTCCTTTGGGAATTATTTGTAAAATCTGTCCAGGGTATATTGTACAAACTTCCCTTGCCTCCAGCAGCTTTTTGTATGTAACATTGGTTGCAACATGGGGAAAATCATTAGTTTTACCCTTGGCTTCCCAAGAGCAAAATACTCAACCCCACATTGCCTCTTATGGGACTGGGATGTAGGTTTGTATGAATATTGGAGGTCAGAAAGCTGTTGGTCACTGCAGCTTTCTCTCAGGCAACCATATGGACAAGTTTGCATGATTGCCTTTCATTTTCAGCCTGGTGTGCTGATGCCAGAGAGTTTTCTGATGGCTGTTTTCTCCTTTCGAATCAAGCCTGTTGCGAATGTAGCGCGGCACATGCACAGGTTGTACAGTGTAACTATCCATGTCAGATACTGTGGCTACTGGCAGGAACAAATTTGCAAGGGTTAAATGAAGCATCGGAGAGCATCATTTTCATCATGGATGTTTTGTGATTAAGTTTTGAGATTCTCAAGAGATTATTTCAGCTCTAGTCAATTTTTATTTTGCTGTAAATTTGAAGAATTGCTTTAAAAGCTGTTGATGGATTAGCATGCAACTGTTTCTCAGATGCATCTTCCTCCTGATTGGATCTTCTTTGTGTTATTTCAACATTTTAATTGATAAAGCACTTTTAATATTCATATTTTGCAGATCTTTGAGTCTCCACATTTTTCTCATTTATTTGCCTAAAATGATCTCAGGATATTTGATTTCATGAACTATTTTGTGTTTAGATTAATTACTACTTTGTCGTTAGGTTTTGTTTGGTTATTGTCGCCCGCGCGCTTGCAACTCTCGTCAAGTTTTGTGTGTGAGTTTTCTGCACAAATCCCATTGATTTTATGCCCTTTTGTAGGGATCGGTAGAGCTTTACTCACTACAGTTTAGAAGATTTATGGAAACATGCGGTTTTCCAAGATAACAACTTATTTATTTCAAAAGGAAACTGATCTGACATAACACATTTGTGAGAGGCAAATGTACATCAACCTTTGCTTTCAGTATCTGACTCCCTACAAGGGCAGAAGAAGTGTAAGTAACCATTCTTGGAAACCGCTATCTGTCCCGTACATCAGCCTCAGCCTGGTGGAATGTTTTGGCCCATTCCTCGTTGCAGAACAGCTTTAACTCTTCAACACCCCTGGGTTTGCTCAGATGAGCTGCTCGCCTCATGTCCCTCCTTAACGTTTCTGTTGGATTAAGGTCGAGGCAGACTCGGTCATTCCACACACTGACTTTCTGCATGACCCACTTTCTGCTAAGATTCAGTTCATGGACAGATGTCCTGACATTTTTTTCTTTTTTGGCGATTTACTGGCATTAATTCAGAATTCATAGGCTAGTTTGATACCGCCACTATCGTCTTTTGCAGACTGAAAAAGGTTCTTATGTTGGAATAGTTTCTCGCCTTTAAACTGAAACATGTATTTGGTCTTATCCACCCACAACAAACAACTTATCCTCCTGTCTTCTAGCTTCTGATCTGAGACAAACTCTTCTGATGGTGGAATCAAGAACAATGTGGTCCCTATTTGCTAAGAAAAGATTGAAAGTCTCTGATGTTGTTTTGTGAGCTCATATTAAAACACATCTTCATCTCAGAGTCCTCGGTGTTATTTAAACTCTTCTCACAGGCTATGGCTACATGATGTTTTTTAATTCGGAATTAAATAATTTGGTATTAACATATTCTCCTATGAGTTTACATGAAAATAATTATTCCGAATAAAGGTTTACATGAAACACGTCCTCACTTAATTCCTCTTTAGAGCGGGTAGGAAAGGGTTCTGATTGGACAGAGGCTGCACGTGACGTATCTCGGAAATAAACAAAGTTCGCTCCTTGCTTCTCGTCTTTTAAGCCGTAACTTGTAAAAACTACATAAGTACCAGTTTCGCTGCTATTTTTTTTTACTATAAATCTGAAGTACCAGCTCAACAGGAGTTCACTTTTTGCCGCAACTGAGAAGGAGACCACCAAACACAGGAGGCAAAACAAGGAGCGTCATCGGGACAGGACAAGGTAACGAACGTGTCCAGAATGACTGAATTAACTTAGAGCGGAACAAAGGTTTACATGACAGAGAAATTAAATAGTTCAGAATTAAAATGCAAATAAACCAGCCACTTACTTTGGCATTAAGTTAGGAATTAGTTTGGAATTAAGTGTTTAAACTGATTGAAAATAACCATGTAAAGTGGAACTAACTTCTATCTGGAATTAAACAGGAATTAAAACACTAATGTAAACTTAACAACTGACTTTCATTCACTTCCACACAATCCATCTTATTGGAACTCAAACATCCTAAGAGCTTATTTCATAACCTTATCCAGCTTGACAAGCATCAAACATGTTGTGAAGGTGTGTTAAAACTTGTTCTTAGAATTAAGCTATTATAAGACTTCCATGTTTGGCTTCAGTTCAAAGACTATGTTAGATCTCATCCATCTGAAGGAGACACTGGTTAAGTGTTTAACAATAGCTGGCAGAATTGTTTGACACCTATCTTACTGCGAGGCCCACCCTGTTAACATGTGTGGGAGTGCTTTTGGATGACGTGTTTCCCAGCGTCCTCTCTGTGGCAGTGAGATGTGTTTCTTTTTATTTTATTAGGTGTTTATTTAACAGGGACAGAAAGCCTTAACACAGAGAACTGAGTAGCAATTTTTCAGCCAAATGAATCGCAGCATTTGTACCTACTGCTAATTTCCACTTCCCTGTTTGGTCAGCACACTTCGCATCACTACCAGCATGTATTTTTGTTTGTTTTGCCTCTGACTTGAGACTGAAGCAGTCCAGCCGGATGCAAGACAGACAGAGAGACAGATAAAAAAAAAAAGGAAGTCACGGCAGTGCACACAGCAATTTAAATTTTAATTGCCTAGATTTATCTTCCCCATACAGTGTGACGGGATGATAATAGCGCTGATAGCACAGAGAGCCTGTTTGTTAATTCTCGGCAACAGCCAGATATCTGGGCAGGAGTCACGAAAGAGCAGAATGGATTTATTGCTGCATTTCTTAGCGTTCGACAAACACCTACATTTACAGTACAATGCCCAGTTCAGCCTCAGCTGAAGTGCCAGTTTGCTCTTAAAGCTGAGCAAATTGCTCGATTTCAGCCTGTCTGCAGCACTTTATCACCGCCACTCAGGAACACAGTAAATCGCTTGAACAGTAAGCTCTCACAGCAAACAGCACGGTGCCAAGGTAAGCTTTCCTCAAAGTGCTCCGTCCACCTGTAAACAAACATTTTGTTGCGATCAGCAACAACTAAAGTTACTCAACTGAGCATTTCCAAAATGTATATGGTACTGCTGTTACAAATGCTTTTATTTTTGTGTTGTTATGTTGCACATTATGATTGGCTATATGTTAGAACACATACAGATACTGCCTGGTCTGTTTTCAGTACTCCTTTAAAAATCCTTTTTAGGCCTGATTGATTGTCTTGAGAGCGATTTGACAATGTTGTTTCCCTGGTATTTATCAGAACATACAACAACCGAGTCGACATCCAAGCTGGCATTCACATCTCATAGAAGACGTCTCCATTGAGTGACCAACCTTGGTTAAGAACTAGAGGTATTATCACAAGCTTGATCGTATGATGTCGTATATTGAGTCGTATATCAGCATAATGGATAATATGGTTTTCGTGTTTGTCAGTCATTGGTTTCTGCAATGATATCGCATGATGAGTTAACACAAACACTTCCATTCATATCACATCACAAAGTGCATCTGAAATATCTGAAAGCAAGTTTATTCCTGAGCTCAGTGAGACATTTAAATAAATATTTAAATGTAAATAATAATATTTGAACAAGTATAGACTATAAAACACCACATGTTGGATAAAACATTTTGAAAAAAAAACAACCAAAAATAAAGACTTTTTTTTTTCTTCAAACAATTCATGAATTGTTACACTCCTTTCAGGTACTAGAGTTAGTCAACTAACCAGTCAGCGATGGATCCGGCTAGAGGACACATCCTGAGGTTGAATTGGATAGAAAATGGTTGAGGCAGAGTCCCTGCAAACCAGCTTTGGTCCTTGAGGGCCACAATTGTGCAGGTTTTCCATATATCCCTGCTTCAAAAACACAAGACTCAAACGAATGTCATTGTGAAGAACTTCATTGGCTGTTGGATCCAGAAGCCAGATGTGTGGGAACAGGGATACATCAAAAACCTGTCAAAAACAACAAAAAAAAAGACAGCATATCACTGAAAGTTACTCAACACCACAAAATCCATCATCCATGATCCATGTTGTGATATGCGGTAACATGTTCTTGATATGCATAAAAGCTTTGTTTCCATGCCATTCCTTTTTGCAAGTGACATTGTTCATTAATTACAAGATAAACCTGTTTGGATTTTTTGGACATTCTGACCTACCAATGCATTTTTTTGGTTGTATTCTTCAAAACATGTTAAATATTGTTGCAACATCTTTGCTAAAAGGTCTTGACTTGAATTGTGAATGTAATTTTTAATGCACAAGGAGCAAATTTAGTTTTTCTGTGGCACCAAATTGTTCCATAAACATTTATCTGGTTATTTCTCAACAGCAGAACTCAGGAACAGAGGAGACGTTCTTGACCATATTTCACCAAACTGCTCTATAAATCCACACTCACGTCTAGATGTTCAATTCCTTGTCAGCAAGTATCTAATCACACGTCAGCAACTCAATGCATTTAGTCATGTAGGCATGGTTAAGACAAGTGTGGTTCAATCTGAGCATCAGAATGAGGAAGAAAAGGCAATGAAGTGATTTTGAATGTGGCATGGTTGTTGATCTGAGGTTTCGACATGATAGAAGAGCAGCAGGAACTCAAATAACTACTTGTTTCACCAGTTATGCAGAAAAAAACACCTCTGAACCAATAATACATCTGGCCTTGAAGCATATGAGCTACAGCAGCCAAAGACCACATCCGGTCTAACTCCTATCAGATAAGAACAGAACACTGAGGCTACAGTTCGCACTTTTACCAAAAGTGGACAACAGAAGATGGATAAATGTTGCTGGTCTGATGCGTCACCACTTCAGCTGCAATATTCAGACAGTACGGTCAGCATTGGTAGAAACGTAAAACATGGATCCATCTTTCAGGATGCTGATTCTGTAATAAGGTGGGGAATATTTTCTACTCTCACTTTATGCAACATCATACTAAAGCCTACCCAACTATGCTCACCATATCTGTCCCTTTTCTGGCCACAGTGTAGCATCTTCTGATGGATACTTCAAGCAGGTTAATCCACCACATTGCAAAGGTCAGATCATCCCCAACTGGTTTCTTGAACATGACAATGAGTTCACTGTATCCAGATCTCAGTCCAATAGAGCGCATTTGCAGTTTGGTGGAATAGGAGATTGCCATCATGGATGTGCAGCAACTGTGTGATGTTATCATGGCAGTGTGGAGCAAAATCTCGGAGCAATCTTTTAAACGCCTTGTTGAATCTATTCCACCAAGAATAGAGGCCAATCTGAAGGCAGAAGGGGAAACGATAAGAGGAAAACTGTAAATCCAATTTCAGTGGAAACGCTATCTGTGCTCTATGGGAATCAGCTTTATTGGTAAAGGATTTCTCAAAACTTTTTTTCTGTTTGTCTCAATAAGAGCACTAATGCAGTCTGTATATATCTAGCAGGGGAAGATCAACACAGCTTAACAAGATTTATAAATCCCTGTGCCACAAAGTTGTGCAAAGCGTTACATTATCTGTGCAGACAACCACATTCTGCTTTAGATCTTTGACTCAGATGAGAAATTGGGCCAAAACAGAGGCACGCACATAAACTACAGCTTATCTGTAGCAAAGGCACACAGTCTGAGGTTTTTCTTTTACTAACCATGTAGCCAAGTCCCTTACTTTGCATTTTTATAAGTGAAGTCAGTCCTCAGCTCAGGTCAGCTTCCAGAGCATCAGTTGCATTTTGCCCTACATATTCTCAGATTGATGTCTGATTAAACATTTACAACTTTTAAAGTTTAGAAAGTTTCAAAGTGCCTATTAGCTCCACTGACTCACTTACTGGGAGCTAATAATTCAGTGATTCTTTCCAGATTCCCAGAGTTGGTTAATGCTGTCGTGTTGGATGCAGATTCAGTTTAAAGTGAAGAGCATCTTTCAAGAAAGTAAGGCGGCGGCAAGGAAGTCTGCCGCCTTTCACAGCCTAAATATCATAAATGAGCCCCCTCTTCCAAGTTTCTGTCTTCCATTTCATCCATCCATCCCTCTTTCCTTATCATCCTCTTTGCCCTTCTGCATGCATCACTTACTTTTCCACGTCTTTTACCAAGCTGCAAATCTTTTCCTGCCTTCTCGCTTTCTTTCGATGCTCCATCCCCAACAGCCATTGAGAAAACATTTGCAGGCACACTCGCGTCGACAAATGCAATGGAAGTGTAATTGAATAGTTTTCTTAAGGGACACAGCAGCATAATGTGTAATTTCTGTGCCACCATGCTGTTTTGTAATATGCTTTCACTCTGTTGGCACCGTGCCCCGGAGTTGCATCAAATTACGTGCAGTAAAACAACAACCCAAGCGAGGGGGATGGTGAGCGATATGAAAAAAATCACAAATTCTATTATTCTTCATATTCCCCCTGTTTCAGTCCCCCCCCCCCCCCCCCCCCCCCCCCCCCCCCAAATCAGTTCTCCCAACAATTAAAACCTCACAAATGTACTTAATTAACTACTATAATGCACATTTAATATCTATGACTCAGCGGGGGTGTAATGAACCCCGTTGGTACTCCAAAAATGTAACAAAATTAAGTTTAACACATCAGTTTGGTCCCAGGAAAAAGGTGTGCAGGAAAAATAAAAGGGGTATGTTTTATTTTGATGACAGCTGCATGATTTCCTCTGCTGATCGAGGTTCATGGAGTAGCTAATGTTGTGATGCCGTTGAGTGATGGGCTTTGGATGAGTGGAATAAAGACTGGCTGCTGCACAGAAACCCTATTATCAGACTCAGACTGTGTCACTCAATGCGTTCATGTTACTTGTGACAGGATAGAAATTTACAGACACCCCCCCCTCTCTCTTTGAGTTCCACTATGTGCACAGTTTTTTGGGGATATTTTCCAACCCTAAGCTGTATAAACTTTAATGTTCATTTGATTTCTATCAGGTGATGTGTATTTGTAGTGAGGAATGATGTGGCAAAGACCCCATTTCTGCTACTTAACCCTCATCTTACCTTAAGTAAATGGGGATGTCCTTGTCAAACGTCACGTTACTGCTGTCATACCACCATGTGTTGTTTTTGTTTTTTTTGGGTTTTTTTTACATTCCCATACTTGTTAAGTCAGTTCATCAATTAGTGGGCAGTGCCGAGTTTAAAGTTCATCTAAAGCAGGGATATCCAGTTCCAGTCCTCAAGGGCCACAATCCTGCAGATTTTCCATGTATCCCTGCTCCAAGACACTTGACTCAAACTAATCGCTCATTGTGAACTTCACTGGCTGTTGGATCCATCTAGTGCAGGGGTCTGCAACTCCGGTCCTCGAGAGCTACCATTCTGCAGATTTTAGTGTTTCCCTGGAGCAACACTTGATTCAAATGAAAAAGTTCTACAACTTATCTTCTGCATCTGCCTTTTAATGGACCATTGATTAGGGTCAGATGTGTTTCAGCAGGGAAACAATAAAACTGGCAGGAATGTAGGAAGGGCCGGAGTTGGAGACCCCCAATTTAGTGGAAGCCAGGTGTGTTGAAGCAGGGCTATATCGAAAACCTTCAGGGCAGTGTTCCTCGATGACCGACTTTGGGCACCCCTATTTTAAAGTAGCATGATTATTAGGCCGCTTCTTTAGACAAAATGGCCCTAAAAAGAGATTTAACGGACTCTGAAATAAGCAAAAAAATCAAAGTCTTTCAGAGATATTTCAAAGGTTCTTAAGAAAAGACATAATAAACTGCCAAAAATTCAGGGCCTCCATATAAATACCATGGTCCTCTGCTGAAAAAGGGTGGAGTGTCTATGTATGGTGCTTGGCATGATGGAACTTCTTAAAAGGAAATCATTAAAATTAAAATGGATGAATAAAGTTGTCCAAAGTCTAAGGTCCCGTCAGGGTTCAGGATTTTGCCAGTGAACAAGACCCTGAGGATCTCAGTCTTGTTCATGTGTTTGGAAGGAATGGAAGAGGATATCATCATATGTGTTGTGGTGAAGAAGAAGCTGAAACAAAAAAGGTGAACCTATTCAACGTTCCTACCCTTAGCTGTGGACGTTGGCTGTTGGTTGTGGAGGAAAGGACAAGAATACAGTTAATAGCAATTGAAATGAGTTTCCTCTTCAAATTATCTGGGCTTATCTTTAGAGATATGATGAAAAACTCAGTCATCTGGGGTCCCAGAGTCGAGCTGCTGCTGCTTTCTTGGAATGGCTAGAAGCAGTGGCCGAGTAAAGGGAATGTGGAGCTTCCCAACATAAACTGCTGCCCCCAGGATCTAACCTGATGGATGAAAGGATACATTTGAAAAGATTCAGATGTGAAGCTACCAGGTAGCCATTTACCTCCAGCGTTGTCTCATTCCAAAACTGCAGCCAATCTAGAGTTCTCAGTTTATTGGTATACCACTGTAAGGAAGGCTGAAGCCTGATCACTACTGGACAAGACATGGTTGAAATGTCAAAGCTGGACAATGAAATGTCCAAATGATCGATCCTGTTTAAGGTTTTATGGATTGATGAGATGATGCTGACTCTTAACATACCAGATAAGCACCTTTTTATATCGGGTGCCAGCAAGATGGAGACTGGGTTCTGGTATGTCAAGGTCAAAGATGGAACATCTGAACCTTTCTGGTTTTAAGATTAACTCAAAGTTAAGTTCTATAGCCAATAAATAAAGACATTCAAACAGAGGCACAGAAAGTAGTCTACATCTTTCAAGATGATTATCTTTGCAGGAAAATGTTTCATTGTATGCATTGATGTACTGAAAAGATAAAATTTAATGAGGTGAGTTGGGAAAAATGTTCATTTTTCATTTCGTTGTACGATTGTCACAGTATATTGATTTCAGTGACCCAGAAGTCTTGTCTGCTCACCACATCCATTGCTTCAATTTAAATACAGCCCTGCTTCAGCTGTCTCCTGGGAAGCAAATTAAAACTGCCTAAATTACTATGAGTTTGTGTTTGTGGGATTTGTGAGGAAAGAGGACTGACTCATATCATAGAGGGTTCATTGTTTGGCCCCCTGCTGCGTGATGGATGGATGGACAGTAGTTTGTTTCTAATTATCATTAGCCTCCTGGAGAGGTAACAACCTGTTGTGATGGGGACGCTTATTTCTTGCAGTGCCTTGATCAGCAAATGGCTGTCCTCCTGCTGTTATGCTAAACCAAAGTGGAGATGTTTGTGTGTCTTTTATGGAAGTCCAAGAATGAGTTTGGCAATGTTACTGTTAAATTATAACTGTGTGCCGCCTGTAATTCAGCTGAATTAAATAAGTCTACTGCTGTGCTTAGTCTCTGTGGACAAGATTGCAAAAAACTGATGTAAAATATGTTAATTATCAATATTAATTTGGAATGACTTTTCTGAAATGTGACTACCTAATTATTTAAAGATAAGAATGGGGGGAAAAAAAAGAGGAACATTATGCCTCTCTTGATAGTTCAGCACTCCTAAGTTTGGATCCCAGGTTTATAATTTTTACTTAATTGTGTTTTTCTATTTGCTAAGGCAAAAAACAAAAGAAGATTGAATTTAATGCTTTAAATTAGGTGCTCACAGCAATTCCCGCTGGGTTCGGCTGGCGCCTCCACACAGAACAATCACTCGCTTCGAGACTGAGTAACTTCCACGTTCAACCAGCCCATCTGTTGTACTTTGCTTAGCCTGAACATCTCTGCTTTCACTGTCAGCCTTAATGTATTCAGTTCCACTGTGCCATTGCTGTCACTGGAGCACATTTGTCAATATCTGCGGAGTTCATTTTAAATACACTAATCAATCTCTGTATGGTACTTATGTTCAGGTTCATAGCTTTGTATATGCTTGAAAATATGTTCATGCTTTACATTTCTAAAAACATTACCATATTCCATCTGAAGGTTTTTTTTTTTTTTTATCTTGAGTCTATTTTGGCATTTTTACATGGCTGTTTGTTGTTTTTCTGAATAGATTGTGCCACATAACAGATGCTAAGTATGCTAAGTGATGGTAATTGGTGACACGGATACATCACGGATAGTGAATCTTTACAGTGACACATATAATGTACAGTTTTCTGTATATTACATTTATTCTGTGAAAGTTGTTGTTTGGGACCATTAAAGGAAAACAGTTGCTACTTGAAATATGTTGCTGACGTATAGCTAGGTTAGCTTAGCTTATTGCAGTGGACTCATCTAGAGCTGGAGATCCAAGCTTTTCTGGTTTGTTTGGTTTTTTTTTTTTTGTTTTGTTTCTTGAGAAGGAGTTTCTGTCATCATGTTTTCTTATCATTGTCACAGACTATAACATACTTAGTCTCGTGCACAACATTCCAGCCATACCTGTGTGTGCGTTGGTTTTCTTTTGTCAAAATAAGGTGTTAAAAATTGTAGGTGGTGCCATTATGAGAGTCTGGAAAATATCCTGTCCATGATGTGAGGTTACTTTTTAGTTGTTTAATGTGTCCAAAATTTCTGGTCAGCAGACTTTATATAAATGTCTTCTTGGTGGTGTCATTAACGAAAGTAGGAAACAGTAGGGGTGAAAATTTGGTGTTTTGCCACGTACCTCCTGTGGTTGAGGATGGCTATTTTTAGTGTTGACTTCTTGTGTTGTGTGGAACTGGAAACACGTCGCTAAAGATATAAACCAGTGGATCACGATGCAGTATTATATTGTTTAAAGTGGCTCTATAATGCACATGTAGTCTAATTTATTTTAATATGCAAGTCCAGAAGGGCAAGAAATAATCAAGCATTTTTCACAAACCCCTTCATTCATTTTGTATTGATCCTCTCAGATCAGTCTCTGAACAGAAAAAGCTCCGCTCTGTCCTGCTTGCAGGCTGCGCGTGATTGGTCAGCTGCTAGGAGTCATTATACTGAGCAGTGAAGGTAGGTGTGGCTTTCTTCTCCTGAACGTGCACAACCTAGAAAAGATGACCAATCACTGAGTCCCTCCCCAGGGACCCCACTAAAATTTCAAAGTAGAAGAAACTCTCCTAAACCAAAGGTTCCGACGGTTGGAACCACCCAGTGAGCTTCGAATCAGCTCTTTAGAAATTAATGGGTGACGTCACGGAGACTCTGTTTTATATACAGTCTCTATTATATTTACTACCTAGTTTCAGTTTACCGTTTACCTTTCTCATTATTGTAGTCTTCTCCGTCGTCCTTCTGTTTAAATAAATAAGATTCTCAGTGTTTCTTCTGTGTCCTGGCCTCCATCCTGTTTTTGGGCCCACATTTCTCTGCCATTTCATGACAGGAAGTTGACATAGTTTAGAGACGTAGCAACTGGTGAGCTGTTGAAAGCTGTGTGAAACTCAATGTATCCTTCTATGCCGCATACGTGCAATGCCTGATAGGAAAACACGCTTGGATGGTTGTTTGTTCTTGTATATAATTCTCCATAAATAGCCTTCTTTTCACATTGCGGTGCGTGGAGTCTTTTTGTGTTGGCACATGAACAACATCTGGCCTTCGGCTGAGCTGTGTTGCTTCACAAAGGGTATCAAAGAGATGTGAGAGCAGAAGATTTATTTATTTATTATTTCTTTGGGCTACATTGTTCACCTGCTGGTCTTTTTGAGGCTGTTTGTAATTCTTCATTTTTTTGTTTCAATTTGTCTTCTCTCATGGGCGAGGTGGATTCTTGGCAGCGCTCTAGCATTTTGGATTATGGGGTGAATCTCTTCCGTGCGGCAGCTTTACTTTTGGTTGTGCGTTTCCTTTTTTTTAGAGCCACTCAACACATACCTGAACATCTTTCCTTCAGCATCCTAAATGATTTAAATGCCATTGAAAGCCCTTCCTCTTTAAAGTGGTAGAGGTGATCTTTTTGCAGTGTTCTACCTCTGGTTTTGCCCCATTTACTTTAACACTTAGAGCTATAAAACAAGTAACATGTTCAGCACCCCTAGCCCAGCTCACCTGCGTATACATGTGCTATATCGACCGTTCTATTGAGTCATTAAAGAGTAGAGTTGCCTTCAGGGCTTTGAGCTGTGTGTGTGTGTGTGTGTGTGTGTGTGTGTGGAGAAAATGGAAGTTTGTGTGAGTGTAGAGTTTAGCTGTGTTGAGATAGTATCTAGGGTTTATTTGACTGCAGATTTTTTTTCCCTTCGTCAGCACGATTACTTTTTCGATAAGGCTAAATGGACCGTTTGTCTTTTAAGTTATCTCAGCCACATTAGGCCGAACAAACATACTGTAACTTGTAAGCTCTGATGTGTTTGCAACAAAGAGGCAGAACACAGGCTTGTGCATGTAGACATACAGTCACTTGTGATGGTGATGATTTTCTGGCTGCAAGCCCACAGAAATAACCAGCAAGTGAACTTTGATTTCACTTTATTTCCTTTTGACAGATTTGATTTAAAGGCAGATACTGTACAAATGAAGCCAAAATACAAAATGGGTCATTGTTAATGAGTTAACAGAAACAAATACCCAATATTAGGACCATATGTGAGCACCAGCTGCTTAGTATCTGTTGCAGACATTTACAACTAGTCTTTTTCATTTAGGAAACATACATTAATGTCAACAGACTGCAAACATTTAATGGGCATGTGGCCATACAATTATGTTGTTCAATAATGTGCTATACTTGTTTTCATAAAGGGCAGGTTGAGTTTTTGTTGTCAAACCACCCCCCGTCTCTTCATGTGTCAAGATGACCTTCAGCAAGATATCAAGGACCATACTACTGAACATGATGGTAGAGGGATGGGAGAACTTCACTTTTTAAAGTCTTAAATCCCTCGATCTAAGGACTTTGAGAGAAGACAACTGTACTAAACTGTTACAAAATCGCCATTTTTGAGACCTCGCCTGAACTATCTGGACTAAAACCTCTCGTTTCGTTCTCCTTCACTTTATCAGAGATAATGTTATGATTTGATAGACATTTAGAGCCGCAACTGCGTCATTCCGAAGAGATATCCATAATCATCCTGAATATGTTTGGTTTTTTTTTAGTCTGGTTTTGTTTTTTCTTTTCTGTTTTTCTTTTTTGGCAAACCTGAAACCCTGCCATAGTCACACATCATAACAAATCCCATAAGCGTTCCCTTAACAATCACTCCAAACATTTTCGAACAGAACTTTTAGAGAAATATAATGGTATTTATAGTTCTTATCTTTTTAATCAGCTGGTTTCAGAGTGGTCTAGTAGATCATGGACTGGAAGCGGGATTATTGTGGATAAAACGTCCAGCTAAAACAATAATACAGATAACTTACTAAACAAAAATTAAAAGGAAAACCGTCACCATTTCTACCACATCTCTTCCAATGAATGAGAGGCCTTAAAACAAACCAAGCAAAAAAAGATGGACATCTGACCACATTTTCAACAGAAAACTGGCAGATATTCCTATTAAAGTGCTGACTAATGATGGTTAATTCAGCCTATGTTCTTACATCCTGAGATCTATCCAGCCAGTCAAAGTATAGCGTGTGTTTACTCTTATCTCTGCCCTTTGTCAACCCTTATAATATTATGTTCTTTCATGACACAGTCATGATGTGTGATCAAAACAGTGCATTGATATCCAATTGATAGAATGTGATGCGGTCTGTAAAGCAGATTTTAACTGTAACTTGATGTTCCATGCTGTAATTCAATGAACACTGCTTGGAAACGTCTCCAAATAAATATATAGTAAATGTTGCAGGGCCATCAATAGGACAAAAAAGGCATGCTTTCTAAAACAATACTCTGATGATCAAGTGTTTTCATATGCTCTTTGAAAACAGCAGATTTTTAGTTTATTTTGCAAAAGGATTGAACCTCCAGCATAAAGCTAATCTAACAAAAGGGAGGGGACATCACCAAACCAGACAAAAGAGGTACAACACAAGAAGTTTTATAGTTTAAAAAGTGTTCTTCATCTTCAGCTTGCTTTGCTTAACCTTTCATCAATTCTCCTGTCTCGGATAACTTACATCATGACCTTTCAGTACCATCAAAACTGGATGGAAAATCCCACATTATTTTTATCAGGAAGTTCGGACATTGTTTTTTTTTTTTTCCTTTAATTGCCGAACCGATGAGAGATAAGAGGTGTGTGTGATGTCGTCTAAAGACTTTTTTCTTTTGTCCTTTTTGTTGCCAGGGGAAAAAAATTTACAATGAAACAAAGTTTATATTCCATTCATGCAATCTTCTGTGCTCAAAACTTATTTCCCTCATCTGGATAAATCAGTTTTAGTTTAAACCTGACCACAGACAATGTGAGGCAAAGTTTCTACAGCAAGTTGCACAGACTGGATCTGTTGCCTTTCTGCAGGAAAGAAGCAGAAACATCTAAACTTCCTCTCTCCAGTTTTTGTTTATGTTTCAGCAACTCCCAAACTAAATTGGGAGTCTGCCATTTTTTTTTTTTTTTAAATTCTTGTTTTAAATCCGACAGAGTTTTACGCTCTGTCGGATTAGTGTATGTATTTTATGCTGCGCATGAGGAGAATTGAAATATGACACTGGACTTGCCTGGCATCTAGATATTAGCCTGTAGTGTTGGAGCTGTTGTGTTTTTGCCCTGGTTGATCAAATATTCCACTACTCTGCCAGCTCTGCTGCATGTAATAGACTGGACCAGATCCATGTTCAAATAGAATTAGACTCTCTACAATCTGACCGTCCCAACACTATCTAAATAATTACCTCTGCCTTCATCTGCTTGCCACAGCTCCGCTCTTGGCGTGGCACCGTACGCGCACACTGGGCTGACAGAAATGATTGTTCCATCATGAAACGGCCTCCATCTGTTAGACGTTCAATAACAAGGCTGCTAAGTTTTGCTTTTTTATTCTATTTTAATCACATGGTGCTGATACGCTGCCATATTCTGCGGAATTTAGCTTTAGATTTGGAGGGATTCGGAGAAAAATGTATGTTGCACAGATTTAGCTGTAGGCATGTGTGTGGGGTGAGGGTGGTGCTCATTGTGTTGACTTATTGATTGAGCCTGGTGGGGTTAAAGGTCAGGATAATCTCTAGTCATCCCAAATATCAAAAAGTAAATAAATAAAGCAGATGAAATTAACCTGAATGCTCTCATATTGATATTGCATCTTGTCTGTTCATTCGTTTTTTGGCCACTTTATCCAGTTAAGAGTCACGGGGAAGTTGGAGCCTGTTCCAGCAATCATTGGGCTCGAGGCAGGGTACACCCTGGACTGTTTACCAGTCCTTCACAGGGCAAACACAGCGAGACAGACAACATCATGCTCACACTCATTCCTAGCTACAGTTACCAGTTAACCTAACATGCACGTGTTTGGACAGCGGGAGGAAGCCGGAGTACTCAGAGGGAACCCACTCAAACACGGGGAAAACATGCAAACTCCATTCGAACTCCCCAGCCGATGCTCCAAGTAGAGACCTTCTTGCTGTGAGGCCAGAGCGCTAACCACTACGCTACCTTGCAGCCCATCTTTTTATGTCATGATTCATATTTATTACTTATATTCCATCTGAAACTAAGATTACATTCCTTTAAGTTACACTGAAAGCTATTTAAACTGCTAGACGTTATAATTTTTGGTCACTTTTATGTCTGCCAGGTTAAAAAAAAAAAACAAAACAATACTTTCAGTGGAGATGAACAGCTGAAAATAGAGATGCAACAAGTATTCAAATCCAGTTCCACAAAAACTCTGAATAATCCTCCATTTTACATGTTTTGTTCTTATTTTTTTTATTCAGCTTGGCTTTAGAGTCATCTTATACCAGAGATCATTTAAGGAGAGAGCATAAAATCTTTCAACTATCTGAGCCAACTTTGATCACCTGCCAGGGATGTGTGGGTGGTTGTGGGGATTTAAAGAATGGCTGAATAATTTCCAGCAGTGTAATTGCTTTGAATGACCATCCATGCCCCTTCTGCATCCTTACTGCCATACTTTTGATGAAGTTGCATCATAAAACCCTTCAAATCTTATCTATACATGATGATTACTGTAAAGTCAGCTGTAGTTGGTGAAGATAACGTTACATTTTGGAGTTGCAGCATTCATGTGGTTTCGTTTACTGCCTCCTGGCCTCCTGCCTCATTTAGCCACGTTCATCCTCCTCACTGACGATGACTGGCATCCTGGCGTCAGACATGGTGACATCACATCAAAAGGTTTGTTAGATTATTTTAAGAGAGGGAGTTGAGGCAGCTCCGTTGGTCCTCCTCAAGACAGACAGACTGATTTCTCATCTTGTCCTCCACCCTTGCCCTCGGGTCGCATCCGTCTCCTCAGCTTACCCCGTGACTCAGACGCATCATCTCTTAGCGGTGTCAGACAATAAAAGCTGACATACTGGAGTTGTTTTTTCATTTTAAAGGGATACGTGTGGAAATTCCCTTCCGGGTGTCAGCGTGGATGCGGCATTAAGGAAAAGCATGCTAGACCGACGTCTCAAGGACTCTGGTCGTTATTGCAGATCACATGATTAATGATTGTCCTTGAGGACAACCTGTTTGTGATATGATTAACCAAACTCGCTGCGTATCTGCTTATCTGTCCTTTGCCTTGCGTGTTAATTAATTACAGACGGTTGCTTGGATTTCTCAGCGCTGTTGGAACTCGGAAATCTTTATGTCAGAGCTTGTTCTGATGTACACATCCTAGGCCCGTTTATCCCTTCCCCCCCCCCCCCCCCCCCCCCTTCTTTTTCTTTTAATGTGTTCGACCTCTTGCTCCTTAAATCCCCTCGACATGCTTTGATGATAAGTACCTACAAAAGAAGCATGGAGTGACGGATCAATAAAAGTTTGTACGGACTGCAGAGTGATACTCCGCCGCTCGCTGTTAGATGTGAGACTTCTAATAGCTTCTAAACTTTACTGAATAATCATCCTTAAAAATGATAAGGCTCTAATCCGCTTTGAAATAACTGCTATCCATGTTTTCTTAGGTCAGCACGCTCTCCCTTTTTCATGCGAAGCTCTCTGCTCCGTTATTCAGCAGCTTATAGGAAGTGCCCCTCCCCTCAGCCCCACTCTCCTTCTCTCTCCCTTTTTTTTTTTTTTTTTTAGCCATCTGCTTTGAAATTAATGCACATGTTGGAAAGTAGGCTAAATCCAGAGTGACAGCTTTTCTCTCCCTGTTTTAAAGAGGTGCTGCAGGCGGTGTCCGACTGCATGGGAGATGGGAGAAGAACCTAGCTGGTTTATCAAGCCTGCTTCCGCCTCATCAAGGCTTCGCCTTCTGATTCGCTCCTGAAACCGCTGCTCAGAGCATCACTTAGCAGGCGTTCATTAGCTACGTTGCTTCTGCGCTGGTCCATGAAGTTGTGTCAGCCACATGGCCTAGTTATCAGAGGCGGCTAAACGATCCCTCTTTGCTTTAGCCCTCAGTCCGTTCAGTCTTTTTTTTTTTTTTTTTTTTACAGCTTGTTACAGATCTACATTAAGGAGCTGCTTTTTAATTTTCAGCCACATTTACTTCTGTAGTGACTGAACGGTTTTAGATTGCTGTTAATAAGCTAACCAGCTAGCTAAATGTTCCTCTCTCATGTCCGCCTGCATGTTTCTCACTTTGACAATGATGAACCATGATGGCAACAGTTTTTACCAACTTGTTTGACTTCATAAAATTTAGATTTAGGTAACTTTAAAATCTGTCATTTGAAGAAAATGAACATAGATCATAATCTTCCTCATCATTAATACCCTGCAAAAATCTTGACGCACCCCTTTAGGGATTTATTTAAACATGTGCAAACACAAAATCACAATAAAAATTGGAGTTTAAACAAAGATAATTAACCTGAAATTAAATATATTTGATTTATTTAGCCAATCTGTAATCAGAAAAATTACTATCAGGGACTTTTTTGGGAGTCCCGGCTGTATATGAGCATATTTATTCCCCAATGCTGTCTTAAATAATATCAGACAAGCTTTCTTGTCATTTCTTTTAGTTCTCCAGGCTTCTTGGAGAACTTTATAAAACTTTCATCTTTGCCTTTTGTTCTGTTCCCTGTAAGGATGATCCCACGCTGTTTCAGTGTTGTTGAAGTCCAGGCGCTGGGGAAGTTTCATCACTCCGTGTTAGCACTGATTTTCTGTCCAGTTCTTGTCATTTATCATCCAGTAACTGTACTGTCCAGTAAGTTTCCTCCCTGTTTCGCTTCTGTAGGAGTGGCTTCTGGCTTCTCCTTCCATGAAACCGTTTCTGAGGAGGTTTCAGTCGACTGTAAATGGATCAACTTAGGGTGCAGATGTAACACATCATTTCTATTTGTGAAGGAAATCACCTGATGCTGCTGCTGATCTGCTCCTGACATGTTTTTTATTTTTTTTAATTTTTTAATTTTTTTTAGATGTTTGTTATTTTGTCTTTTGCTTGCTCAATCCCTTCAAGTGTCTTCAGGACAAACTGCACATTGTGCTGATTTATGCTTGGTCAGCAACATTTAAAAACTAAAAAAAAGCAAACAACACGTTTGTGGCTGCTGCTAATCAAGCCTAAAGTTCTGCTTAAAATCAGTTTAATTGGAAATTTTTCTTCTTTCGAGGAACAACACCAGTTCATCCCTTTTATTTGGTGCCTTTTTTATTCACTTGAATGATTTATAAGTCAGTGTTAAGTGACTCCATGAACAAAAAGCAAAACACTTTCCTCTTGAAGTGACGGCAAAAGAAAAACCTAACAGCCCTTCAGAAGCCTGTAAAACTATCGATTAATCAGTTTGAAAGATTGCAAGAAAATCTGGCGCCTTTGAAGCAGAAAAAAAAAAAGAAATGTTCGTGCACATGACCTCCTGTCATCCTGGTGGATTTTTGGAGCAATTGTAATATAATGTACACAACCAGTCAAACGTTTAGACACATTTAGCTGGAAGTCCGGTAGGAAAGCGTGTCTAAACTTCTGAACTTGCTCTGTATTTCAGTGTTTCGTGTGAAATGCTTTGAAATGATGCAGAGCTGAATATATTTTCCCTGATATGTAAACAGCACGATGGTGGAAGTTTTTACCTTTAACGTTTCACAGCTCATTGAGTGCTGCTGCTGCGTTGTGGATTTCAGACAGCGTTTGTGGGCTGAAGCCACCATGTCGTTACATCTGAAAGACATAAACAGTTGCACATGAGCACACCCGCTTGCAGAGTACACACGTAGTGTTTCCATGCTCCAGGCTCAGGGCTGTGATCTTTCCAAAGGTTTCCTGTGGCCCGTGTGCCAGACTGTCTGGAGAGCTGTGGAGGGGGATGGCGTCGCCTCGCCTGCCTGATTAAAAAAAAAAAAAAAACAACAAAAAAAAAAAAACAAGCCAGTAACATTTGCTTTCTGTGGCACAGCAACCAGCATCTCCTCTCAGTTCCTGCCTCCCCTTCTTACTCCTCTCAAGGAGGATTATCTGTAGAAACCGGACGTTTGATCCCGCCTTACTCTCCACCGCTGCTATATCCATCCGACAAGACCCTTTGTGTGTCTTTCTCCTCTAGACTTCTGTTTCTCACTTTGAGAAAAAAAAAAAAAAAAGATAAGAGTTAAGCTCTTTCTGCTGTCTTGGTTTTGATGTCTCGGATTTAGCTTCAGTCTACCTGGGAGCGGTCAGGACACCTGGGTCACAGATATGCTGGAAGTTAATTCAGTTTCATCTGAAATGATGCAGAGAGGATCGCAGCGACAGGTGTGGCAAATTTATGACGGTTTCTTCTGAGAATGCAGAAGGAGTGATGTAAGTGGATAATTAACTGTCTTAAAGATGAGAGGTGCTCACTCTATCTCTTTGCATCACTCTGCGTCCAACCCCCCTCCCCCCTCCCTTCCTGTGTGCTGTGACAATGTTTTTGCCTTGGCAGTGATTAATTGCGCGGGACAGTGCCAACAAGCTTTCCAACATAATTTGCACTAGAAGTATAAACAGGAAGTGCGCTCCTGGTGCATAATGTTGACTGCAGGCTACACTCTGTGGTAAGGGCCATGGAAATATGTCCATGTGATGCAACGTGACAGGGGGACATCATTCGCTGACCTTAAGCTGTCCGATTAAGGTGGAAATAAAGGGGCTTCAATTCACCCAAAATGTTGAGGTGTCAATAAAAGCCTCCTAAAGGGGGTAAAGGATTTGTCCCACCTGACACAAACTGATAATTTTGTCAGGTGGGACTTATATGAATTGACACAGGTCTTGTCACCTTTTAAACACGCAAAATAGTTTTTCTTTGAAATTACAAGCTCACAGATAATGTTAATATATGATGTTATAAACCCTCCAGACACTTAAGTCTACTTTTTCAGTTGCTTGTTGACACATACGTCCAATCAGCCATTTGAGCTGAGCATCAGAATGAGGGAGAAAGGAAATTTAAGTGACTGAATGCGGCGTGGTTGTTGGCCTGATTATCTCAGAAACTGCTTTTCTACTGGGATTTTCACACACAACCGTCATTGTTTACAGAGAATAGTCTGAAAAAGGGCAAATATCCAGTAAGCAGCAGCTTTCTGGACCATAATGTCTTGTTGATGTCAAAGGTCAGACTGGTTGGATGTGACAGAAAGGCAACGGTGACTTAAATAACAACTGGTTATAATGAATATATGCTGGAGACCATCTCTGAATGCACATGCCCAGCAGGAGAAGACCACCCTGGCTGCCTCTCCTGTCAGGACAGCAAAAAGAGGCTGAAATTTATACAGACTCACTAGAAGAGTGAACAAGCACCGCCTGGTCACATGAGTCTTATTGTTTTTAAGATGGTGAGGTCTGGATTTGGTGGAAACGGCATGAAATCCTACATTGTGCCAATGGTTCAAGCTAGTGGTGGTGATGTAGTGCTGTGGGGGACATTTCCTTTACATACTTTGGACCCACTGGGACCAGTTGAACTTCATTTAACCGCCACAGCATTCTTGACTATTATTACTGACCATGTTTGTCCCTTAATGACCACAGTGTAGCTTTCTCTGACTGATACTTCCAGCAGGATAATACACCATGTCACAAAGCTCACATCATCTCCAACTGCTTTCTTCAACGTGACGATGAGTTCACTGCACTCCAACGGCCTCCACAGTCACCAGATCTCAGTCCAACAGAGCAGTTTTGGGATGTGGTGGAATAGGAGATTCTCATTATGGATGTGCAGCAACTGTGTGATGCTTCACGTCAACATGGAGGAAAATCTCTGAGGAATGTCTCCAACAGCTTGTTGAATCTATACTATGAAGAATTCCAGCCCAGTCCAAACCAGAATTAGCAAGGTGTACCTAATCAGGGCTGTGACGATATGCTTTTGTCGTGATTTGATCTGATTCCGATTTTTTTTGGCAGCCGATGCAATTTAAATTGCCATTCTCACAATTCTTCAATATTGCTGATTTTTGTAGATTAAAAACAACAAAAAAAAATGTATAAAACTTTTTTCTTGTCATTTTTCTTATTTTCATTTAGGAAAAAAATAAACCAGACCATCATTCTGCTACTATCATGCCCAAGAAGACAAGTAAAAGGATCAATAATAAAAATAAAAATGACAAAAATTTCATAATTATTTATTTAGAAAAAAATATAGATTTTTTTTAAACAAAAAAATTGATTTTTAAAACTGTGAAGCAAAAAATCCCAATTTTCGATTTTTCGATTCGATTTCCCGCACTCCCTATACCTAATGAAGTGGCCACTGCATGTTCCTGCATGAAACTGTGATGCGCTTAGTGAAGTGTTTCATTTTCAGCTTCTCTGCCAGCTTGCACAGTCCTCAGCACCACAAATGTCTCAGTAAGAAGCCTTCTTAGGCTGTCTTAGGCAGCCCCCATGCATGGCCTGTATGCAGTGACAGATGGAAACCAGACGCTGTTTGGCCTTAGGTTTGGGACTCGAAGGAGATGCACATAATGCAGACCTGAAGTATATGGACGCTCATCCCAGATTACCGTATATACAGAGCAAATAAATGCTATACTATATTTATTTCTACTGTCATGTATGAAACTTACAGAGGATACAGACGCGTATCTTAAATACAAATGCAATTAATGAAGAGTTTATTTGTTCATCAGCTGCTCAAATTTCTGGTGGGAACAATAAATAAGTAGTTGTGGGCCATCTCTGAGTGCCTACATGACTCTACAACCGGTTGTGTCTTACAGAAGAGACAGTCAGAGCTTATTTCAGCTAATTAACCAAAGTCAAAACTGCTACCTTCAGGAGATTTGTCTCCATTTCAGCAGGCATAGTCGCAGGTAAATATGAAAAGCAAATGAAACTGCAGTGCTCAGTGTTGGGGGTTTTTCCAGTTTTCCAATTTTCTGCCATTTTTTCCAAGTGTTTACTTTACTGGGACAAAGGAATTGTGTTATTTCCTGTAATTCAGCATGCAAGCTTACAAGAGCTGCCTCCTCGACTGGCTTCCTGCTTTCGGAGCACGCAGTGCGTCACATCCAAGGGCCAGCTGATAAAATCAATCCTCTGGTTTCAACACAATCAACTATCAAGCGCTTCACTTATTTATTAAAGCAAATGTAAAGTAGGGGTGGGAATTTCTAAGTACGTTGAGCCTAATTATAATTCTTAGTGTTTTGGTGCATCTTTGTTACATCATTTACATCACATCCCACTTCAGCTGAGCGACCAGTTGGGCCCTCACCACCGAGACCACTCAGCTGCTACGCCAACGGGCCGATCGACTTCTTGTGTTCTGCTCCAAAGCTCTGCAAGGACTGAACCTTTGTTTATCCAAGCTGCATGATGATTAAAGCAGGCCCAGCTCAGCCCCAGAGTCAGTTGAGTAATTAAGAGGCTGTTCTCCATGTTAATAGCATTAGTCACCTTGGAGATAATCACCTCCATCAAGAGCACAGAGGCACATCCCTTCGTGTATCTTATAGCCCCCTTAAACAAAGGCCTGACAAACATCCTGCTCTAATGGGGCTTTCAGCTTCTGCTCTAATCCATTCCTTCTGGTTGTGGTTACGACTCCAAACTAGCCTCTTAATCCTTTACTCGTTACACTTTCACTAAGAAGATGACATCTCCATCTCCATCTTATTTTCTTTTTGCCAAGGTAGCGTCAGAATACTTGTTTAGTGAGAACTAATCCTTCTGTTCCCAAACATGTACATCAATATAGAAAGAAGTTCCTTTTTAACATTTTTTTCCAGCACAGAAGTGAAAAGAGTGAGCAAAATTGTTATTTAAGACTCAATGCTCAATGGAGTTGATCTGTTTGTCTGAATAGTGTTTAAGTTTAAGCTTGAGAAGAGCATTTGTTTGTCAGAGGTAAGAAGAAGCAGGTAATGTGTCTTGTCGGGGGGTCTAAATCACGAGTCTTAAGCTGTGAGGGAGACTCAGCAGGGAAAAAGATAGATGCAGTCTTCCTCTCGCTGGGTCCGCGTCATAAATTACCTGGCCATTGATCCATGGGTGTCTGGGATTCTCAGCGGACCTCCTTCTCACATTCATCACATCTTTCCTCTGCAGCTAAGCCTGAGGAGAAATGTCTCGAACACGTACTTCTTTTCTGAGTCGCAGCCTGTTGCTTAGAGACAGCAGTATTTATATGTGCAGATAGAAGCCGGAGGACTGCATTATGCACCCTGATGTTGCAGCGTTAAATGTTTCTTATTGAGTCGGCTATTTTAGTTTAAATAGCAGCGGTAGAGAAAACGTTAGATTTTCCATATAAATCATGGGATGCAGCTGCTTCTGTTGGAAGGTGGACATAGTCGTGATGCGAGTCATGCAAAGTTGAAACCTGTCATGCACAAGATCAAAAGTGATATATTACATCATGCATGCAGTTTGCACTGCTTCTGGAGACAATATAAGAGATTTATGAATTATTTCTTATCCAGAGAGGCTTGAAAGAAAAGACAAAAATTACTGAAGGAGAGCAGAAATCGAAATATCCTGTCTGGTGAAATTAAAATGATAACAGTGAAGCCTTTTTTGTTGCCTCAGTCTTAATCTTGTTCCAATTCTGTCCAACATTGAGGTTTAAAACTTACATTTTTATACACGCTTTTGCTTTTGGACACAAAACATTTAGAGCAATTTTACATGACTTGAGCCTACAGAAGAGAAGCTGTTAGCGTGCAGACGTCGTCTTGTTTAATGAAAGTTTAATGGTTCATATGATTTTTGTTTTTAGAATTTAAAAAGAGAAGTCAAACTAGGTTTGACTTGGTGACTTAAAGGTCTTGTATGAAACTCATGATAAAACTGGTTCCACTATCTTCTCATAGGTTTCCTTTGCTACTTCAGATGGACCCAACGGCTTTGTAGAAAATGTGGACATAGCAACCTTCACCTTTATGTGGCCTGCCAGAGACAGGCCTAAGAGCATAAAATATTTTCCCCTTTAGAGGTGATTTAAGGAACATTTCAGCATTTCAAGGGGGCACAAAGTAAAGCAAAGCAAAATGAAGCAAAGAAAGTAAACAAATTTGACTGGGCAACCCTCGAAATATAACTTTCGATGGCGCCCGCTCTGTGATTATATGACCCTTTTCCACCAGCATCTACTAAACCCCACCCCATTTTAACCGACACCGCACTACTTGGTTTCGATTGCTTCCATTACAATTGAGGCGCTTGCAGTGTGCCCATAGCAAAGCGCCTTGTAAGTGTCATGAAGACGCACACGGTACAACAATGGAGGCCATTGAGGTCATGCTTTACCTGCTGCTCGGTCTATAGCTTTTAATTATGACCAACAATAAGACTGTTGAAAAGCCTTTGTGCTGCCGTCTGCTGATTCAACCCAAAGTTGTTATTGAAAGTCACTCTCATGACTCATCCTATGACATCAAATTCTAGCCAATAGTGGCCGGCAAACTGTACACATCACATTTTCAACCCAACTCTCCATAGTCAGTGTGGTTATTTCCCTTCTTCAGGTCACAAAGGGAAAAACCTTAGACTCACCCGTTTGAGCACACATTCAGAAAAAGTGGCGCATACAACTGTGAAAGGTGACATCATTTTCTAGTCTCTGGGCTTCATACACAGGCTGTGGTGGCACGTTCATGTGGTTTTGCATGATATGGGGCCTATAAAAGCAAGATCTATAGGAAATTAATATTTTACCAGGAAGAAATTCCTTGCAAACATCCATCCATCCGTCCATCCATCCATTTCTTCCTAAATCTCGATTAACTGTCTATATCATTTTATGCAAGCAGGTTTTATTGCAGTGTGTAACGGTATGAATGGGATGAATGGAAAACCTCACTGATCTGTCAGACAGGTGATGCAGTAAAGACGAAAAAAAGAAAACCATAGTCCTCCACCGTTTAAGAGCATTGGACAGTTATACTACAAATTATAGTCCATTTGTCCCCTCTGTGAGACAGATCACTGGAAATCAATACAACAGTGTTCTGAATGATTATCTTTATTCTGCCAAGTAACAGTTCTCTCTGGGTGGGATGTCAATATTCCCAATCTCAGAATTAGAGAGGAAATGATGAGAGCTGTATGTTTTGACTATTGACTGTGCTCACCTTAGGGGTTTGGAAAACTCGTTTCAGAGTTTCAGAATGAATGCCAAGGCACTTTGACTGTTATGGTGGCTTATGGTGACCCAACATTTGACTGGTCAAAAATGATTAAACTAACTGCAGCTCTTGAGTGGGGTCTTTGGCATTTGGGTGTTGGAGAGTTTTTCTTCTTTGCAGCCAACACAGTTCTTTATACATGCTTGGTTGCAATTAGCCGTTTTTGCCACCTGATGTCAATACATTGCACACACTGGACGTTTAGATTGTCACCTTTTGTTTGATCAAAAATAGATCTTCTTACTCATGAACAGTAAAAAAAACATACATTTGTTTAACAAAGAAAAACTAGTTCCACTCACCATTACGTCAGTAACAAAACCAACAGCATGACTTGGAAAATAAAGATAACTTTTACTACCAGTTAATACCAGTCTTAAATCTATTAAAGTCCCCTTTCAGGATAATCGATGGCTGCGGATCCTTTATACCTAGCTGTGGACATTCCCACCTCTGTAACAAGGATGGTAAGGAGTTCCTTCATTGCTTTTACTCTAATCCCAGGAGGGCATCTCCTTCATAGTTTTCTTCAGGTTCATTGCTTCTCTATTCTCACATATGACCTGTGTGTCCATGTGGTGGGCATGTTACTGATGGCATGTTACGTTAGTACCCCCTAATGTATTCTCCCTCATGCTCTTCTGATCCCAGGCTCGCTCAAACATTGGTGCTGGTGTTTTTACGAGTAGCCAGCGGAAAGGTGAAGGTGGAGTTGATTTAATTATGGAGCCGTCCGCCACAGTCATGGCGGCTTTCTTCTAACCAGAGTCTGTGCTCTGAGTTGAATTATCTTCCTTTTGTAATGGAGATTAACCTCACTAAAAACCGTACTTAGCCTATTTAACTTCCATATTTTAACATGAGCCGCACTAACGAAGCAGTTCTGCCTCGACCACCAAGGGGTTGTACTAGATTTCAAACTGTGGTCAATCCTTGCCTGCTTACAGGCTTTTAGGGGTAATAGGATGAGATTAACACATTTGCATACTATTGCTATGTATTATTCATGAAGGGTCCTCTAATTTGCAATAGCAGAGCCTGACTTAAACATCTGGGTGACCTGGGAGTGAAACAGAGGAGCCCGTATGCTCATAAGTCTTCCAGGTGTCAACTGGCACATATTGACTAAAAAAAAAAACTTGGACTGGCGACCTGTCCACGGTTCGCAGGCTTTCCGCGTACTAATTGCTGGGACAGACTCCAGCTTCCCTGCTACTCTTAATTAGAATAAATGGTATCGAAAATGAATGAAAATTTGTATTTGGCTGAATACGGTTAGGGTTTAGGGGTCCCCTTTAATAATACCTGTCTGTGTTTTATTATACATTGTTGGAAAGCCTGATTAGTCAACTTTACCATGAGGTATAACTTTTAAGGTTTGTGCTTCTCTGGTTTGAGTAGCACAGTTAAATATGTTGATATTATCCCCCAAAGATGTACTAAAAAACAAGACTAAATGCTAAAAAGGAGAATATTGCAGCACATTTTTTTGGTGTTTAACTGCCTATGTGTTTAACTTAGCTGCTCATTCCACATAGGCAGTATCCTTTCAAGTTATACCTCATCGTTAAGGTGTCTAATCAGGTTTTCTGGTAATGTATAATACAACATTAACTGGTATTATTAAAGTGGAAAAAACTTACTAAACACTTTTTTTAAAATTACTTTTTTTGCTAAGTTATTTTCCAGATCTAGGCATGCTTTCAGTTTCAAAATCAAAATGTTTACGTTTCAGCATATTTTTCACTTAGAAACACTTGTTGTGATACCAATGGTCATCAATAGGGATGCACCAGTACCAGTATTGGGTATCAGTCCGATACCATGTGTATGGTTGGTATTCTTAAAAGTGCTCAGATTTTACAGGCCCCAATAGCAATGTGAAGAACTAGGACTGTCAAAATGAACATGTTCAGGCATGGAGATTAATCTGTTGAATTAATGTTAATTTTTGTTTTTTTTTAACTCATGCCATGTCAAAAATATGAACATCTCCATATTTTTGGAGATTCTGGCAGTGTTCAATTTAGAGCTCGGCTGCAGGATGACCCATTTGATATATCAAACAATTAACCACTCAATGGTCACATCTGCCACTCTGGTCCACCTTCCTTATCTGTGAGCTGTAATGGGATTTATTAGTTCTCATATCCATACTTGGTTTTGGCAACTACTCAAATGTAAATACTTGCATTGAGTTTCAAAAGTTGTACTATTGCTGTATCCTTTGTCATCAAGGAAACTGCAGTTAGCTTCTTGCTGCAGACTCTTCAAAGCCTTTTTAACGGCAACTCAGAGGAACAATTTGCTGGTGTGAAATATTCATCAAAGGAGAAATTGATTCCAAATACGGGAATTCAAAGATCACAGACAAGGAAGTCTGCAGTTGTGGGGATAGACATATTGATTTATTTTAGCTGTTTTCACATCAGAGTGATTGGGAAAGGGCTCAATGCACTAACTCAGTTCTTGGTTAAATCTGATTGGTTGTTTGGTATGATACAAGGCGGCATGTTTAGTTCTGCATCATATGTACATAATAACCTGAAAGAAAAGATTTGACTCAAGGATGTAGGCAAAAACGGCTTAAACTGAATGTAATATGAGAAATCAACAGCAATAGCCAAGTTTAAATAGATGCAGAGTCGCTAAAAGACAATGAGTCAGCGCGTATTTTCTGCTAATAGCAGAGAAAGCCATCAAGGCTTAAAGTGGAACTATTATGTGCATTTCAGGCTAATTTATTTTTATATCTGAGACCAGAAGGGCTGGGGTTGATTGAGTTATTGTCAAAAATCGCTTTATTTACTTCAGACCGACCCTCTCCGTAGGCTATCAGAACAGCCTGTGGGCAAAACGAGTGGATTGAGACTCTTCCGCATTAAGCCCCGCCTCCCACCACCGCGCTACATTGGCAACGCGCACCGCAACTGCTTTCGCCGTCATTGTAACATCTCATAAACAGAAGGATTAGGCTAATATGAACTCAATAAAAAAACAAAATACAATGTCAACACATAGCATACAGCCCTACATGTTGGAACCTGAATCAGACCCTGAAAACGAAGTGGAACACAGCAACCCACAGCAACGAATGCAGCAGGATGTCTCTCTTTGGTAAACTCACCAGCCATCGTTGGAAATAACTTTATCCCACGTTTTCCACCCGCCTGATGTATTTGTACATGCCCTTGCTAACCAGTAGAAGGTAACCAATCACCGAACCTTATCCCCCGGGACGTCACAAGGATTTCCAAGTAGAAAAAACTCTCTAAAACGACGCGTTTTTCGTTGCCATGGAAACCGAACAGAGCGCGTGCTGGAACTCAAACTCAAACTCAAACATGCGTTTAGGTGACAAAAAACAGTGTCGTTCACATGTCTGATGAGGATTCAACACTGTAACACTGAAGAAAGCTCAGAAAACTCCAAATACCAACATAGCACCCCTTTAAAGAATAGCAACTTTTCAATACTTTCTCTTTTCTATTTTGTAAGGAAAGTTTAAAGCAAGCAAGTAAACAACATGACCACAAACTAAATCCCACTCCGTCCCGCCCTCCTAGCTCTGACATCATCAACCAAATCTCATTTTCCACCAAAATTAGCAGCTGCTAAAGTGCAAATCATCCTTTTAATATTATGTAGAGGAGCGAGTGAAAGGATGCGAGTCTAGCTTGGTGTTGTGTTGGCATTGCTGAGATATTAGACCTGAGCACAAACCCTGATTGGACGTCTTCCAGCTGAAGAGGATTGTTGGTGAACATCTGTCATCGTCTCTACCTGGCGAATGTTTGTGAATGCTTGGTTGTGTTTCTCTGCAGATGTGTGACGGCTGAGTCGGAAACCGCTCAGCCAGCCTTCTCTCGTGGTCATCCGAGTGTCTTTTTTTTTTGCTTCTCGGTCTCCTGCAGACAGCTCGCTCTCTGAAGTTCTGAGGGTACACGATGATTCACCGCCGTTAGACACAACTTTGTGGGAGACTGCATGTTTGTGTGGATGAATGAAGATTTGTCTACACCACAGTTCCCAGACAAAAATCTGCATCCTTTCATTGACTCTCTGACTGGCTGTCTGAGTATCTGATCATGTCTTTGACTCACCCCACTCTCCTCTCCACCTCCCTAATTACTTCTCTCTCCACAAAGCACCTGCAACGGGTGACGTTATGCTTCTCGCATAGAGTCTGCAATGGACAACAATGCTCTTTTTCTTTCTGCAATGATTTAATAAATGTTATTAGATTAACACTAACAGCTTATTTCCCAAGATAATGAAGGTTTTTATCGCTGCCGTGGGAAATAAGGTGTGCCGGAACGTTAGCAGTCTGTCACGCAAGTCGCACTTTAATCAATGTGATATCCCCTCAATTTGCAAAACTGCCTTATTTTAGCAGCTTTTTGTGTTTCCTTGAAATTGAACCAGGAGCAGTGATTTGTAGCCCTTGCTGGATACTTTTTAATTGATCCAGGAAGTGAGTTTTGATCTAATTCACTGTGGAGCCTGTTTCTCTAAATTCTCAGCCTTCCTCTTGTTCCTCTCTTTCAAGTTTGGCTCCATGGGTTGCAGTCTGCTTTTGGCTTTCTCCTCTTCAACCTCCCCCCTTTCTTCCCTGACAACAAAGAGCTAGAGTTTTGGCAAAACAAGCTATCTTCTATCCTTTTAACATCTCCTTCCCACCTTCATTTGCATCGCTGCATTCTTCCTGCACCCCATTTCTTTTAATTCGCTGTTGTTCAAGTTTCAGGAGCAAGCTCTAATTTGTACCTCAGATATGAGCATGTAGGAGTGTGTGCAGATAAGGCCCCTCCTTGTCAGACGAATAATACATTATTCTCTGTGTGATGCAGCGTGGAGATATGGCAGAGGGGCTTGTCTGGGGGTGTGACGGGTCTTTGTTACCTGACTGCTCTCCCTTTTTTTTGTTGCTCCTCTCCCTCCTGCCCCCCTATCCTTGTCTGCAGTCTCGCCTCCGCCTTCCTGACAACATGTCTGTCTCTTTTAAGAGCTGTTTGCTATTGAGTGAGAAGTCAAAATGTTGCTTGTAGTGGAGCCACTGGTGCTGTTCTACAGCAGGGATCACCTGTCTCTTTTCTTTCCTTTTCTCTTTTTTTCCCGATCTACTGTTGCTTCACTCCTCCTGATTCACCAGACTAAATGTTTTAGAACAGAAAGTGAAAAGAAAAGCTGTAAATGTTGGTGACAGAAAGATGATGAACACTGATCGTGTTTGATTGATTAATATTTTAGAGGGAAAATGTTAAAAGCCAACAACAGTCATTTCATTTGTGTGTATGGGCACGAGTGTGTTCAGATGAGCATGAGTGTGTCTGTGGGCATATGTGCGAATCCCTGAATGAGTGTGCATGATTAAATGGCTGTGAATGTGGAAAAAAATGTAATTTCTTTAAATTTAGTTATTACTTGAAATTTTAACATAATAAAAATATTTTTTTCTGATTTAGAAAAAAATTCTTTTTTTTTTTTTTTTTTAACATTTTTTCCTCCCTTTATCAATTATTTAGTTTTATTTAAGATTTTCTCTAATTGTATTTAATTCAGTTTTCATTTGTAATTTTTTCTCACTTTATTTAGTTATTGATATTCTAATATTTTTATATGTTCTATAGTTTTTAATTTAATTAGATTTTTTCTCATTTAAATTAATTTAATGCATTTTTTATTTTGTCTTTCATGCTTACAGGTGTTTTTTTTTTCTTTTTTGTTTAATTATTTTATTTTATTTTATCTTTTTACTGCAGACAGACAGATTTGAGACATTTCCAAAACCTTAACAATGCTCAGTCTTTAAAGTTAATGCTAGGTGTTGGTTGGATGCTAATTTCCAGGTAGTTAACTGGAGCTGGGAGAAGCTTACAATAGGTTTCAGAGCAAAGCAGAGGAAGCACAAACAAACTAAAAAAGGCAACAAAGAAGCACAGATAAAAAGCTGAGACAACTGTTGCACAAAGCTAAAACACAAAAAACAAGTAGCTCAGGTTGTTCTCCTTCTAATGCTGCCTTCATATGGCTGAAAAACTTCAAAACACAGGGTTGTGTGTGTCTGTCGGAGCTGCGAGACACAGTATGCAGAGGTATATGCAGTGGCCTGGATCAGATCTACAGAATAATTACTAAAAGGATCAAACATTTTATTTGTATTCATGTTCCGATGATTCGTATTACATTGTTTTTATCATGAAGCCGTGTGTGGGAGGAAAACTCTTTCTGATGCACCGTATGACAAACGTGGTCGTGGAGTAATGAAAGTGAAGAATGAAACCGTGAATTCAGAGCACACACCGTGAATATGAAATGAGATTTCCCGAAGAAGTGACTTTATATTGGCTTTTCATTGTGTCAGCAAGTAAAATGTCTACAATAGAGGAGGTCCTACAATATGAAGGTGTAACTTGGTTGCCGTAGCAATTATAACGAAGGCAAAATTTGCTTCCTTCCACATTAATAAAGCAAAGTATTTATCTTTTCATTTTGTTTCCAGATGAATATAAACGTGAGAAAGGTGGAATATGTGGGTGATTTTCTGTTTGAAGTTTGCATGAATGTATTTGTTATTATTACACGTTTAACCGGCAATCAAACACAGGAAAAAGGAAGAATTCTTGCCTCCAGGTGCAGACATAGGAGGATATTCCTTATTGATTGTGCTGAAGGCAGCTTCAGCCTGAGGAGATGTACATGTTCAGTTTGTTCCCAGGTGTGCTCACGCTCCCCTCTCCGTATGAAATGAGATCATAGCAGTACTTCCTAACTCTACTCTGGCTCCCGCACGGCCGAGCATACATTAGAATGTCAGACACATCTTCTTCCTGATCCATATCTACACACCACTCCAGCAAATGTTACCTTTTCATATCTTGGCTGGGAAAATAAGCTTTTTCCTTTTTTCGTATATATATATATATAAATATAAATATATATATATATCCCTGGACCCTACAGCGCGAGCTGATCTGCAGACATGATAACCTTCTCTGCTGAACTGCAAATGTCACTTTAGCTTGCCAACCAATCGAGCTTCTTTTCATTGGCTGGTGCGGCTCTCTTATGGGGTTCACACCCGCGACACTGAAACCAAGCAGATGTGCCCACATGAATGAGAATGAGTCAGCGTGGCGCTCAGGTGTGGCCCGCTGGAATATCATAAAACACCAGGAAACCAAGGAAAACTGTCATCACTGGGTTTGTTTTTGCCCCTGTGTGGTTAAAGGAAGAAAAAAATGTGCATCTCTTTGTTTTTGCGGCGTAACACCGAAAATCTAGAAATCTACTCTTTGACATCATTTTCTGCCTTGATGGCACGCTAACATTAACCTGTCTTGAGATGTGACTCGGAGTGCTGCTGGCTGTTCCTCCCGTCTTACGCAACAGCCATTACAGAGATGAAGTATGCTGTCAAAGCTTTCAGCGAAATCAAGGCAATCAAGCGTTTTGTTCCATATACACTCCCTCCCTCACATCTCTGTTGTGTGTGCTTTCTGCCTCCCTGGCCATCAGCTCGTACCGCGCACACATGGAGAAATGAATCGGCTGAATTTGCATGCTAACTAATGTCGTCTTCATACACAGAAAGATGGGAGACTGAGAGTGTTTCTGTGTGATTGCATATTTTAGGGACTGGGAGCTTTAATATGTGTTGCAGAATGGTGTTGGACAGGTTTCTAATCAAAACTCCTCTGTGACCTCCGTGTACTGGTAGCTGCCAGTCCCAACTTCACATCTGCTTTATATTTGTTGAGTCGATCCGGTGCTTTTATTTGGAACTGTTGAATCGAGCTGAGCAGCTTATCAGTCAGGCTCCACTTTATAGATTTTCTTTACCTGGTTCAAAAAAGGGTTTAGGTACAAATTTGTGTCACTGGGTGATAAATACTGGCTTTGAAATGTTGATAATGTCCGCTCACTGCAGTTTGTAGTCGCATGCTTTTGTTAGTTTGCACCATGAAACAGCCCTTGGCGTTACAGGCAGTTGTAACGCTAACTGGGTTTTCTATTAAACCATCTCTTTACAGATCTTATATAATTAACTTTTCAATGCATTCTGATGGGAAACAGCTTTCCTTTGTCTTTTTCCCAGAAAATGAATGATTTACTATTACCAGTAAAAACAAACAAACAAACAAAAAAAAAACTCTGTTGTCCATATTCTGACTGGTATTTGATGCCAATAGGGTGTATACATGCTGGTTATACAGGATATGTAACCCATGGTTGACTGCGTTGCTCTTTTTATGATATATTGACCTGCGTCTATGAGTTTCATGATGAGCTCTGTTCTGAATATGTCCTGAATCATGTCTGTGCCTCCTAAAGGCCCAGTTATGTTCTCCTTTGCATGTAAAAAGTATGTCTGTTTAAAATATTTTCATATGTCGCCCCTCTTCATATTTTCATGCTTCTTTAATGTTTTCATGGTTATGAAGTCAGTTAACCACTGGTGGGCCGTGCTGGGTTCACTCCTACGTTCTGACATCAGTTTCGGACAACGTTTGATGGTAGTAAAGGACCCCTATAGAGTGTTTTACCTGCCCAACACACTAACACAGCATTTTTTCAAAATCGGTCAGTTTTTGTTATGTTTGTCTTCTCCTTCGTCTTTTTCCTATTTCTTCTTCTGTTTTTTTTTTTTTTGTTTTTTTTTTACTTTTGCTGGTTGCATGTCAGCTATACTGCTCAACACTCTCCCTGCAGTTTCCCGTGATATTTCTCTATTTGCTGAAAACACACTAATTATATTTATAAATGAGGCAGGAGAGTAGCAAAACAGCCTGTCCTTTATCGTATTCATGTTCTGCACAGAGCATGAATGCACCTTAAGGCCAGCAAGATATCCAGCATTTTAACCTTGTACCATGTAAGATGTAGGTATACCATAGTATGTAAGGTGTACCATAGTATGAAGTTGTGGTATGAATATAATTTTCAGTCATACTGTTGTATCGTGTCTGAGAAATGATTTGTCTTATGTCTAATAAATCACAGAGAGTGTGCATGTCAGGTGTATCTCGAGTTATGCGCAGGTGCAGTAAGAGTGTATGGATGCTCCTCTGTGGTGTGTGAGTAGCGCAGATGGCTGAGGGGGGTGAACCCGTAAAACTTCTCCCAACAAAAAAAACATGAACTCACCAGCTCAACTCAAACACTATACCATGAAACCGTAATATTTATCCTCAAGGTTATTATACCATCAGAATTTAATGTTGGCACATGACAAGTCCCACTCAAAGTGAGATTACACCTGATTCTCTGGACCATGGATCACCAGTCCTGGTCCTTGAGGGCCGGTGTCATGCAGATTTTCCAGGTGACCCAACTGGAAAACTCCTTTCTCAGACTCTCTGCTCACGTCTGCTAAATACACATGATTTCAATCAGGCGTGTTGCAGCAGGGACACTTGGAAATCTTGCAGGACACCAGACCTCTAGGACCAGGACTGGTGATCCCAGCTATTGAAAAATATTCTATATTATTTACGGTCAGATTTTTAAAACAAGTTCAAATTGAAGAAAATATTTCTAAATAGGTTCCACGACTTTCAGATGCAGTTTGTTGGAGGGTGGTGAACCTTATCTGAGAAGCTGTAAAAAACTACAGGCTTTTTGTTGTGAAAGTGGCTCCTGGATGTGGAAAGGCATGTAAAGAAGGACAAACTGTCCCGGTTGGATCCTGTGGGATGATCCCAGTCTGCAGCGGTCAGGATTTTGCAAAAGTGGTCCAAGAAAGGAAAACTGGAGACGGGCTCCAGCATAAGTGCTGTTAGAGCTCAAACTGTTACAAAGTGAAGAACAGTTTGTTGTTTTATGGGGCGCAGATTTTTAAGGATTTATATGCCGTAGTGGCCTTTATTTAGCAGTAGCTGGACTGGAAACGGGGTCAGAGATAGCTGGGAATGATCTGCAGCAAAGGGAACCAGTCCGGGACTGGAACCTGGACCAGCTGGGCCGACCAGCTGTGGCATTTGTGCTTCTTTTGGTTGTAGATTTCTGGGTGCTGATGCTGGCCTGAGCTTTTCTCTGAAAGAACTGACATGAGAATGAGTGTTTCCTTTAACAGTGTGTATGTTCCAGATGTGCTGATTGTTTATGATAACATGCATCATGCGACTCAGTTTTTATATTTTTCTCTCTTAAATTAATTTTTTTTGTTTAAACACCTCATTGGTTCTTAATGTTTTGCTGGCCTGTTTGGTCTCCATAAGCCTGCAGATTGATGATCTTGTAGTTTATGATCCGAGTGTGAAGTAAACCGAAAGCCCTTGTTTGCTAGCATAGCATCAGCTTGAGTAGCAATCACCCTGCACAACCTTTGCTTTTTGATAAACAGTCATTCTCCAGGAAGGGATGAACCAGACAGCATCGCCTTCATCAACCATGAAATTAAATGTTTACCTGAATCCTGCTGCATCGAGAATGATTATTTAACATGCCTGTGGATTATGTTCCAGAGGAATAGATGTTTTTGTTTTTTTTGGTTTAATCTGGCTGTTACAAGACATTTATGTTGTTTTATCTCCATTCCTCGTCTCCTCGTAGTTCCTGTGCCTGAAGAACATCCGGACGTTTCTCAAGGTCTGTCACGACAAGTTTGGCCTGCGGAACAGCGAACTGTTCGACCCTTTTGATCTATTTGACGTCAGAGACTTCGGCAAGGTGAGTTAAAGATTACACGAGGAATTAAATATTTGAGTTTTTTAAGTCAACAAGCACATTGTGGGAATTTAGTATTTTGTGTTTTTTCCTGTTAGATCTTGGTCGATAAGCTGTTTTTCTTTTGTACTTTTTACAACTAAGTATTACTTAGGCATTTCAAATTGATGCTTTTTGTTGTTTTGCTCTCTTAAAAGTATAAAAATGCATATTTGTATGGAAGTTTGCGGGCATGCGGGTGCATCTTAAGTACAGCTCAACATTCCTGTGTGTTTTGCATGTGCTTTAAAGGTAGTTCAGACTCAAATCCTTGGGAAACACTAACCATCAGCTTAGCACTGAGAGCTCAGATGAGCATTTGGTATAACGCCTCCAGGTCAGCAATATCCTCTCATGTCACCAAACGATTAGAGTTAAAGACCTCTTCTGGTGAAATTTCTATATTAACCTTTGGAGCCCATATGCTGTTTTTTTAATACCCTAGAAAGCACACCATGATCAAAATAAGCAGCCGGTGTAGTGAATGAGCATTTCTGCCTTCTGCACCGTCCCAATGAGAGTCTCAAACCTTCGCATCCAGTCAAGCAAGGTTCCAAACAAAACAAATGTCAGAAACCAGTTCATTTAAGGTTAGCAACACATTTTTCCAAGTTTCTAATGGAATGAGACGAAATATAGAGGTGTTTATGTGAGATCTCTGCAAAGGCAGTGTAATGTTTGTTGGGATTATTCGCATAGGAGAACTTTTTAAGAGTAATATCAATGAGCAGAGATTTCTTATGGGTTTTTATCAATAACAAGGAAGCAAAGCAACTAATGAGGCAAATCTGTTTGTTTCGAATGTCTTGTTGCACCATTTTTAAAATTTACATTAAGTTTGAGTAAACAAACGAGTGTATCCACATATAGCTGAACAGGCACATGAGGAAGAAGAGCACAATGAATAATTTGAACAATGAGACAAGGCAAATGTGGGAACTTTATGGAAAAAAGACAGTAATAATGAACTATTTTTCACCCCTAGCAGTCTGTCCCCTACAAGCCTACTGTACCTCCAGCTACTGGACCAATCTGATTGGTCACCACTGAGAAAATTTTAACAGGCTAATGTCATTTGAGGCCTATTCATGCTTTACGCTTGAAACGGATATGTAGCCTTCAGAAATGCACATGATACATGTAACTGTGTCATCAAGCAAGTCTGGAATTCAGTGTTTTAAGCTCAGAAAGTTATGTAACGTGTCTTTAAATGAATGTTGGAACATGGAGGTGAACTCGGAACTCTGAACTGCCCTGTGGTGGATGTGTTGCCTAAGAGCCATACCGATAGTAACGGGGCAGTAACATTGGAGATGAACATTCCTGTTAGCACAGGCATTCTTAATAAGCCATTACAGGGAGGAGCAGCGCTCCTCAACAAGGAGGACATGAAATGTGGAAAAGACAGAGCGTGCCATTTTCCTTGGGTCTACTTTGTGTACCTTTAAGAAAGTCAGAGTTAGCAGAGCATCTGCTCCCCTCCTCCTCCTCCTCCTCCTCCTCCTCCTGTCAAACCCCCCCACCTGTACTTGACACTAACCAGACCTTTATACCTAATCCGAACCAATAACGCCCCCACTATATTTTACACTTATCATAACCACTCCCATCTCCATACCTAACCCTAACTAACACCTCCAACTACTCCTCCCTCCCGATTGTACTTTATACTAACTATAACCTCTCCCACCTTATAACTTACCCTAACCTAAGTCTAATTTAACTTTAAACATTAAAGTGATGGAGTAAAACACTTCCGACTGGGACAGAACCAGTACATATTAACTAATGAGGCCTGGTTTTTGACATATTGGCCCAATGGACCACTTAATATTGAATAAAACAGGGATGGGAGCCCAGAGTAAAATGAGTTTACATATTTAAGCCCTCTTTTTCAGGTGTGTTCTGACAAAAATGGGTTCAAGTGATCTTCCCATGGGATTCTGAGCTCAGTTCTTTAATCATGTGTGAAGTTCAGTATTTTACAAAAGACAGGTTGTGATAAGTTTTTTAATGATAAATTCAAGAAGAGCTTAGATTCCACGTTTTGTTTCCCTGATACTTGACAATACCTTTTTATAAGTTAACTGTCTTTTCTCCCAGTCTGCAGCTGCAGTACAGTGGGTGTGTCCATGGATTAGTTGTAAAGGTAGCTGCCTTAGTGGCAAATCATATCCCCTTTATAGAGAGTTTTATAGGATAATAGAGTGGATTTTTTATATTAAATAAATGAGGAGTTATGTGGGGACCACCCACAAAGGTCTGTGTGATACTTACAGGAGATCAGGGACAGAGAAGCTTTTTTAAATGCTCTTGAAATCGTCTTTTAATCAGCTTTTAAATATTCATTTTGATCATATTAAGCTTTTTTTTGGTTTGGTAAAGGCCCGTTATTCCTCTAGGTGTTCCTTATATGTTAGTTGGAGCAAAATCTCCTATCAGATGGACTTTTCCCAAAAATATTCCATGTCCTGTGTATGATTCTAGTTATGATATCTGAGCAGAAGCACATCTGGTTACTCTTTTTTTATTCTGCTGTCTCTATGATCCGGATTTGGAGTGATGAAAAGTGGATGAACGGATGGAAATAGGTCAATGGTTCAACCCTAGGTTTGTAATGGTATCGGCTAGATTTGTAATTCAATGCATTCAGCGGTGAGGAACCCTCTAAACAGTGGAATTAGTGCACGGATGTTGCATCAGGTGTGAATCGGATGTTAAAACAAGGAGGAAAAAGGGTGACAGGAGTGTGATATCTTTTCTTGTCATGGGTCTGGAAAATGAGGTGAGTGACAATGGAGGGGGGAGGGGGGGGGTGGCTTTTAATCCCAGATTGGCATATCCTTTTGACTTCAACTGAGAGTGAAGTGTTTCTCTTCTTCTTAATCCTTTTGTCTGAAATGTGTACAGCCTCACACAGAGGGGTGGCCTACAGGGCGTTAGCCTCTTAGTTGTGCGCAGTTTACACAAACAGCCAGGATATCATGATGCGATCAAATTAAAAATGACAGCTGCTGCCGTTGGGAATAACGCTGTAGCTTTTCAGCTGATCGAACCCGTTTTATTTGCACTGTAGCGAGGGGATTACTTTGTAGAGGTATTGTATGACCTAACTGTATTATGTCCTAACCAATCAATGACAATGAGGATGCGTTTGTTGAAAATCATTTCCTCATTTATCTAAAACATCCGGTCTGATCTAACATAAGCACTCCACCTGGCGTGGAATGAGATGAATCCCTGGAAAAATAGAAGATGAGAGAGAAGAAAAAGGAGACAAGGACTCACTTGGCAGGTTGTAGATAAACCACAAGACGATGTCTGAGAGTCAATGAGCTTGCAGCGAACGGCATTAAAATCCAACACCAGTCAGAATCAATCACATAGACCCTCCGTATGTCAATTTAGAAATTGCTTTTGTATGGTCTCAGCAGTGGTGGGCTTGTCTCGCTATTGATTTTCCATTAAGGCCAAACATCACATTATAATATATTGAACTGAGTAGATCCCACTAATGTAGCATACATTTAAATAGCAAGAATGACTCATAAATGGACTATGAAAAGGCCATTTTTTCATCTCGTTCTTCTAGCATCATCACAAAATGGTTTCACTTTCTATGTCATCTTCTCACAATATATAGAAGTAATGCACTGGTCCAGCTACACTTAATATTCATCCATTTTTTTTCCTTTCAGGTCTGAAACTTATTTCTTAAATGTTGAAACAGTGGCAATTTAGGGCTTTCATGAGGTTATTAAAACCTTATTTCCAGTAGAATGGTTGAATATTTCTGCTTTGAATGGGAAGTTTGTGGGCTGGTGTGATTCCTGTTTGGATATTAACAGCAAAAAAGACATGACAATTAATTCCGGACACCTCTGTAAGCTCAATAAGTTTAATTCATGGTTAAAACATCCAGCTAGTTTAGTCAATCAATTTTGTTTTAGTACAGCACCTTTCATACTTGAAGAGGTGCAAATTGCTTTACATATATTAAAAACATACCTGATCATTAACACATACACACAGACACACACCACAATCCCATGTTGCACAGGGTCGCTGCTTCTGTGCTCCTTTTGAGGAAGGCCATTTATTTCTTCCTTCAGCTGAATTTTGACAGTAGTCTTTTAATAATTGATGTTTTAACCTGAACTTTCACTCTTTACTCTTTTAGTTTACAATTGTGTTCCGATGGTTTTTATATCTTTCCTAAATTACTTTAGTGGTTTTATTATCATTTGACTATGATAATTGCTGACCTCCTGGTGCTGACGGAGGCCATTGTTCTCTTGACTGATTGGAAATGTTATAGGAATGTAGGTGAACTGCAAATAAATTGCCCTTTGGGTTGATTAAAGTTGTCTGAATCGGAACAACCACACAAGTGAGGGATTACTGAGGGAAATGTTTGTCAAGCACTACATTAGAGTCAGGTTCATAAATGCCACTTTAAACTTCACAATGCAAAACGGAATCCTGTAACCTATTCTACGACCAGTGTTGACTTCTCTGGACTCGGAGGTATCTGAGATAAAAAAAAAGTTCTGGGCTGAAAACAAACAGCACTGTCCAGACCACTAACAGAACAATTGTGCAACACTTCTGTGCATTATTGCTGGAAAGTGAGATGTTTTAGATGTTTTAAGATGTTTTAGAGCAACATAGAGTGCCTTAAAATGACAAGTTGGTTTTATAGTAGCTGAGAAAAACTCACCACTTCTGGAGTTTTTTCATTTTTGCAGTTTCACTTGCTACGTGTTGTTAGTTTAGATGTCAGTAGGCAATCTTTTGCAGCTTAATTACAGCTTAATTACACATTTTTCAGCTACATCATTGATTATACTGTGATTGCATTGTCATTGACTAAAGACACAGGAGATGTGTCTAAATCATCCATCCTGCCAGAAGTGCATAAGCTGACAGTTTCTCGCTTCAATGAATCTGAAGGGTTTTTTTTCTAACGGAGGGATTGGAATACCAATTTCTTTTTCCTCTTCTCCACAGTGTGGATGCTTTCAAAGATGAAATATAACCTATCAGCACTTAAAAAAAATGGTATCACCTCCACCGTCCCTCTTGGCGCTACTGGACATTTGTAATGTAATGTGGGGTCTTTGTAGTTGTGACATTATGATAGAATTAAAGCAGGAATAGTAGAAAGTTTTTCCTTGTACCTGCTGCTTCTGTAAACATTAATCAGCCCTTATTCACCTTTAATACCCCCACACTGGGTGTAGGGGTATTAAAGGTTCAAATCCCCTGGCCCATGCAGTCTCTAATGATGGTTTTCCCAGGTCATGGACAAAGGGAAGCCAAGGCCATTGGGACCACCATGCTGATACAAAGTCATTGTGCTTTCCACCCTTCCTTTACCTTTCCCACCAGAGCTAGTATTGAAACAGATGGAGCACGTAACCTACTCGACGTCCTCTACTGATTTTTACTTGCAATCCTGATTTCATTTCTTCCAGGAGCGTTCAATGCCACATGCAGCATTGGTTCCAGCTCCCTTGTTAGCTCTTTTCTTTCTTTTTCCTCTTTTTTTTTTTTTTTAGTTGTAAACTTCATGGGTTTATGCACATATCGCCACACTTGCACCTAAACCCATCCCCCATCCTTACAAATTCATTATGACATCATTAAACCAATGAAATACAGCTTATTACAGTAGACCCCAGAGAAGGTTTTCATTTAAACGCCTCCCTCACTCTGAACCCGACCGCCTCGTTTCCTTTTCTTCCAACCTAGTTTAATTAGCCACCAAAGGAACATTGCTGTCATTTAAATGAACATGGCAATCAGTTTATTTGGCTGTTGCCATGATTAGCATAATTATCCTGCACCTGTTAACCATCTATCAACAGTTTGGTAATTTTCCGTCTGACTGCCGAGCGAGGAAAGGAAAGAAGCGTTCTTATGGATCGTCATTAAATGGAGTCGCATCATTTTATTTAAAATTCAGACAGATCGGCTGGCTTCAGTTTCAATCTCATCTGAGCCGCTGTGGAGACATGACTGACTTGTGAAGTGTCAGAGCCATCAAAGTGATGCTCATTGACTTGATGGTACAGTGTCAAGGTGAATTCACTTTATTTGTGAGCTGCGTTGGAATGGAAACCGGTCCATACATGCAAGGTTGTTTTTTTTTGTTTTGTTTTTTTTTTTGTTTTTTTTGTTTTGTTTGTGTACATTAAAATAGCTGTCACTTCGCAGCTTACTTCAGGGGTCACTGGGCAAACTTTGGAGCATCTATCTGTCCATCCATCCATTTTCTTAACTGCTTAGTCCAATACAAGGTCGTAGGAAGCTGGAGCCTAGCCCAGCAATCATTGGGTTAGAGGCGGGGTACACCCTGGACAGGCCATCAGTCCATCACAGGACCAGTTTTGCAGCAAAGCCTCAGTAATGTTCAAATATTAATTTATGAACTTCTCCACTTAGACCCAGTTGAACTGTCTGTCAGAGATTAAAAAACACAAAGTGGTAGTTTCAGCTCAAAATTTGCCAAGAGGAGCTATTTTATTCCCAAAAGTTTTACTTGCGTCCAAGCTCGTCTTACATTAATCTATTGTCAAACTCTCAAAACACACCTCCAAACAGGTGGAGAGCGGCGTTGAGATGGAAACTCAGTTCAAACAAGCACCAATCCCCTGAATTAATTTGTACCAACTGCCCGCTTTCTTTTGCTGCTTTTCTCTTCCTCTCAATTTCCCCATCCATCTCTTCCCCTTCCTCACTATCCTCCGCTTCCCACTCATTCATCTCACCACTCTCACAGTGAGTGTGTTGTGATAAGACCGAGCCAGTGGGCAGGCGAGCTACTATTGTGTCGAGACAGCGTGATTGCCATTGGACGGCGGTGTTTGATTACCCTCTCTGCTGCCCTGAAATCTGTGCGCGCTGAACTCCTGCTCCTTTCATTTCCTTTCTGCGCTCTGTGGCTTAAAATAGCTTGTTGCTTAGCATCCACGCCCAGTTCTGCTAACATCTGGAACGTGCTGCAGCCACCATCAACCCGCCCGCCTGAATGCTATTTACTGAAGTATGTTTTGACCTCAGTTACACACCCCATGGCCTTGTGCACTTGTGTTCCCACTGTGTGAGCACTTTTAAACATGCCAAGTACACAAATGCATTTGTCTGTATTGCTTTCTGTAGAAGTTAAAGTTGAAACATGTTTACATTTGACTGAGCGGATTAATTAAAGCTGGAGCGTCCACTCAAGGAGGAAGGTTACATTCATGGTGCTGTGGTGTTGCTATCGATTTACCTAACTGGAGGGAAAGGTAGTGATCCGTGAGTGTCAGAGTCCCAGAGTCCAGCGAGAAAACGTGCAGTAAGTGATGAAGGGCGGGTCAACGGTCAAGCAGTCTGGGTTACCTATTCAGATGAATGTGCTGCCTTCCATTAGTGGCCAAGTCCTCAGCAGCCGCCCTTTACTGTCTAAACTCAAGTGGCTTTTTTAAAGCAATGAATCTGTTACTTGTCCTTGTGAAGAGAAAAAGTGCATTGAGATTTATAGCAAAGTGTTTAGTTTGAATGTGATGATTGCGTGTCAGATTTGTGTTATGGTCCACATTCTCCGCATAGTTCTTTGCTTATTGTACAGTAAAAGAGCCAATATGAAATCTTATGGGTTTTCAGATGGGTCTATATTTGTAGCAGCTGGCTATATTTCTGCAGAAGACTGCTGCTGATCTACACAAAGATTTTCCTTGACTTGTAACTGAGTAGCAAATGGAAAGGCTGACCTGGATCAAACAGCGGCTCCTCATAGGATCACTTCCTGCTGAGCATTACCACAGAGAGGCTAACGGCCAGTGTGGAGAGGCATCTCTCACCTCAGTGACTTTCTAGATTAGATACTTCCTTGACTCTCCGTTGGCATTTCTGGGCAGGTGACCATCCCTCTTTGGCTGGCTGTCTTCTAATTACCAGCTACTTTGGTCATTAGCCTTCAAAAGTTAACAAAGATTGGTTTTGAGTTGTTTTCCTTTATGTTAAACTCCAAATGGTGCGGTTTTACCATAAACCTAAAATTAGTTGTTCTATTGTTGCTCTTGCAAAATTGAGATGTATGATTCCAAAGAGATTGCCAGATAGATTCATTTAAAAACTTTTTTTTATGACTAGCTAGTTCCAGTCCAGTTAGCGGTGCCTGTTGGGAGGATCAGTGTCTGGCTTTGGCAGGAATTTAGTCTCTTAGTAATAGTACAGTACACTCTCTCTACCCAGTTTCTAATCCTTCCAATTTTAGCCCTGTTGTTGCTTCATATCTCTGCCAGCATTCATTAAGTATATGATGGAAGATGTCAGTCAGATTGGGATGTCCTTCAGTTTTGTTTTGTTTTTATTTTTTATTTTATACGGCTTCACGAGGCATCCATGTTCTCCCCTGTAGGGAGAATTTACCTCCTTCCCTGAGGACACTCCCTCATGCCTCGGCAAACAGTTTTGTGGCTGCTTCTGCCCTCCTGCTTTACTTAACTGTCCATCAGGACCCCCACACTGCAAATTTTACATAAAGCTTCCAAGAAACAATCAATAATTCATTCCAAAATGCCACAGTGCTGATGATATTTCTCCTGACATGAATTATAAATGGGAACTTCCTCCACCCTCCTGTGTCTAGACCCCCCCCTATCGTCTCTACTTTCCATGCTCCACTACCGCAACCTTGTTATTCCCGCAACTTGTTACCATGATATCCACGGAAACAGGTGGTTGTGGGGCTGTAGGTTGTTGTCTGGCCTGGGGTTCAGGGACTGGAAGACCTGAGGTGTGGGCACTGAGAAGTGGTGGTGTTGAATCTGTTCAACCTGTCCAGTTTAGTTCACTTTGCACTGTGGAAAGGAGAGAAGTTAAAGCACAGTTAGGATGAGAAAAATCCTGGTATTATCTGATTATCTAATGATCTGCTTCAACTATTCCCGCTTTACAAATATTACATTAGTCTCTCAAACCAGATTTGTTTTTTTGTTTTTTTTAAAATCATAATATCAGTAAAAACATCATATAATGATGCCCTGATTTGTACTTTGGTCTTTATGGGATTATATGTCATTTTCATGACACAAGATCACTATTTTGTTCCCATAAGCGAAGAAGCGGTATCTTCCTCCATCAGTAAAGATCTTCTCCCGCAGTAGGTGTTCTGTCTTCATTTCTTTCTCTCCCTCCTGCTTTATTATGCCATTTTTCCCCTCATACAGCACTGAGCAACTGTATCATTTAAGGCCACCCGCAGAGAGAAAAGCAAAAGACAGGAATGAGGAGATACATATAGGTTGTTTATTGAACTTTTAAAGCCCAATGCAACTTGAAACTTATGGTGGAAATAATTAGCCGCCTTTGTTTTGGGTGGCAGGGAACTGTGGATTGTGCAGCTAGAGGATCTGACAAGCTGAAACAATGCGATGTGGCTCGAGCTCAGTGCTCGGTTAGACACTTTGAAGTGTCTCAGCTCACCGTTGTGTGGTGCCGAGCACCCAAAAGGCTGCTGAGGTGCAATCACAGGTCTCTGTTGCTTTTGGATTGCGAGAGATAGGTCATTGGAAGGCGTGTCCCTTTCGTCAGGGTGGCGGATTTGCAGCTGAAATCAGAGGATAAACGGGGAGAACCCCCACAGAGCCAAAGTATGTGAATTCTCTGTGAGCTCTCATTATTTCCCCTCCCCCAGTTCCCTCACTGCCCCATGAGACCCCACAGGCGCGGCAATGATGGGCAGGTACATTCTCTGAGGAATCACTGGCATGAAAAAAGAAGAGAAAGAGAGTCCACCTTCAAATCATTTTTTTTTTCCCTCCATGCATAGGGACTCGCATATGAAGCTGAAAAGCAATCCCACTCGGGTCGTAAATCTTGCATATTGTTGCTCAAATAAATTGAAAACCCATGTCAGTGTGAACTTTCAGTAATATGGTAACAATGCTTTTGTGCCGAAATGGTGCAGTTTCCTCAAACGTTCACCACAACACTATAAACAGCGGTTCAGCACTTTATTAAAGATTTTATCTTTAAAAAAATAAAACAATTAGATCATAAGAGTTACCAGATGATTGTTTTTCTGCAAAAATCACTTCTCTGTTTTCACTTATCAAGTGATAAGAAGAAGAAGAAGATAGATTTGTTGTATTAGTTGGTGCAGACAGAAAAACAATCTCAGCCAACAGTATAAATGAAGCATGAGTTTGCTGACAGATCTACCGGGCAGCCATTAAGCATCGGCCGAGACTCTAACAAACCAGGCTGGAGACCTCAGCTCTGCTGACAGCAGTGTAATGTTGCAGTATTTTAAGAGATAACAAATAAAATACATCTGTCAGTTTTTCCGTTGTTGCACTATGTCCCACACCAGAACACAAACACGTTTCCACAATGTATTTTCACAATAACTAGAGTTGCTTTTAAAGATCATTCTCTCTGTGAGGTCTGTGTGTTTTAATGGCATTTATATCAGGTGAATAATATCGCTTGTATTCATGTGGCATCAAATCTGTCTCATTAGTCACATGTAGCATGAAGTGATGGTCAGCCTTGCTCATTGTAAAGCAGAGCATGTGCAATGTGGGGATGTTTTGAAGTCCTGCGGAATGCAGTACCACAATAGGACCACAGTACCAGGACATCCATTTTCCACAATATCTAGTTCATATGAATGCAAATTGGCTGTTATAAAGATGAGAATACACTTGCTTTATAACCTTGCTTGCATGTGCAACCAGCACTATCATGACTGTAAATGTTCACATATTCGCTTGTTCTTTTTACTAGAGGATACCACTAGGGGGCACATTAGAGAACTTAGACCCTTAGAATAACTTAGAATAAAGTTCTTCAGTTACTGGGATATAAACAAGTCCATTAACATAGGCAGTTAGTATTTGATTTAATTTAAGACCAGAAAAGATGGCAGCAGCATGCACAAAAATCACTTCAAACAAACGCGGCAGCGATAATAATTACGCTTATGCATGATTAAAAGCAACTAAACTCTCAGCCTAAAGGGATTTATATTAGTGCACCATTTGCGTCAGGGCGGTAACGCCTTAAACACCATAGGCTCTGCGTAGGTCCACAAATGAACGGCATGCACCTTTTTAGACCTGATGTGCATCTCAAATTTGTGAACACAGCTACGTGGAAGTACTCCTTTGTGATTGGTCAGAGCACGATTGTGTTTCTGGATGTTTGGATCTTGTGTGTCTGTCTGTCTGTATGTATGTATGTAGATAAATCTACGCTATTTTAGTTCTAAAACAGAAAATACTGTTTGGAACTGAAGCAAATCATGAAAAAAAAAAACACTCAACCCTGTGAAGTTCATTGACTAATACCAACATATTTACCATTTGCAGACCCTATGCTCAAGTATAAACACACACTGCACCTATGTCAGCTATGCGGGCCTGACTTGATGCAGACACCGCACTATTATAAATACAGTTTAAGAGTTTACTCTTTAACCGTAACCACTTTGACACATCTGCATAGTATTGAAAAGTGATGTTACAAACTGTGTTGAATTGAGACCGTGGTCCTAAAACTGTAGCCTTCGGGTTCTGCAAAACCACTTTTGCAAAAGTGATTCCTTTGGCCAGTTGCGTATGTTGCAGCGTCTTTAGGGTGCGTACTTGGCGTGCATTTACAATATGTTGGGTGTGTGCTGGGGGTGTCATTTAGGAGGTGTCCTGGCACACGCCTAGCCAAATGGGCTTTGCAAATACCGAAACAACAAAACGTCAACGTCAAAAGTCGTTGGGCAGCCAGTGAGGTAAGGGATTGTGTGTAGGAACTCCTCTCTAAATCACCTTTCTTTTACATTTCCCATTTTGGTTTGTTTGACTGTGAAGCTGCCAAAGTCACACGAGTCAGTACTCAGGCAGGGACGATATGCTTTTCTCACAATTAAATTTTTTGCTATTTTTCAGGTGCCAATTCAATTTAAATTGTGATTCCTTTGTATTGCCAATTTTTACAGACCATTTGAAAAAGTTGTATGATGACCAAGTTTATAGACTATATCACGAGCCAGATTTTCCAAATAAATAAATCAACTATGTGTAAGTTTATACGATTTATTCCGTAGTTCTGCATTTACCTCAAGGTGGTGTCTTTCTAGTTGGGCATTAACGTTAGTCGTGTTACCGCAATATTGGTGCATTCCAGAGTTTACAGTTTTTGACATGATCAGCTCGTCTTTTTCCTTCAAAGCAAAAAAATACAAAATGTGTCTACAGTTTTTACTTAAAATGTGATGATGGAGGTTTTATCTCTGCGCATTTTTGCAGGTTGTCCACAATTTTCCGTCTTCTGTTTAAGTGTTTTCTAAAACAGATATAATTTCAGGTTACTACAGCTGACGAGAAACATTTCACCCTCTGCTGGAGAAAAGCAGCAACTTCTCCTCCATCTGACATCAAAACATATAAACATTTAAAATTGAAGAAGAAAAATTGCTTTTTGACCAAAAAAAATAAATCGATTTTTAAAAATTGTAATACAAAAAAATCCTGATTTTTATGTGAAACAATTTTTTTTTCTCCCACCCCTATTCGATACCAACAACTGCCACACTGAGCCCTGTTCTCAGGAGATCAAAGTCTAAATGTCACCATCAGTGGTCATTATTATCACACTTTAAGCCAAAACGAAGTGACACCTTCAGCAGCATTTACAGCTGGCATCAGCAAACGAAAGCACACAAAGAAAACTTCTTCTCATCAGAATCACCGCAGAACCCTATTTTTACAAGGGGTTTAATCGAGCACAGAAATGCCGACTTATCATTTGCCTGACTAGAAATTACTGTGTCAGAGATGCATAACTGTGGAAGTGGAAGTAACCACTTCACTCAATGGAACATTGACAGCAATGATTATGGAAGCCATTAAATTTGTCATTGCTTTTCATACGGTCCACCGCACTGACAGAGGTACATCAGAGTTCAGGGTGAAACACAGGGCACATGCAGAGGTGGACATGCCAACAAACACACACCCAGTGGCCAAGGGCAATAAACCCCACAGTTTGAGTCAAGGCTTTGTGATTCGTTCTATCAAAAGGCTGTAAAATGGAAATTAGACTGAATGGATGACATGGTCTTATTACTTGCGGCATGTATTACAGAAAGTTGCACATTTGTGTGATGGTGACAGACTGATAATGACAAGATGTTTTAGACCTCTTATCATTTATGATTGTCATTAATCCAGCTCATCCCTCATGTTCTTCCAACTTTACCTGCCAGATTCTGCCACAACAAGATGTTTTTCACCTGCTGCTTATTTTCATGCTTTTCCCCCGATCAAGCTACCAGATTCAGATTTCTGTTTTTGCATTTCTTTGTGCTGTCTTGTCGAGCTTTTGAGGATAGCTTGTGTTCAAAATGGCACATGGCATGTAAATCTATTCAGCTGATAAAAATCTAGCATCCATGGTTCGTCTTTGGGTAGTTTGCCAGGTGTTACTAACCTTCCCTGTGGCGACCACTAAGTGATTCCCTCCTCTGTGCTTCTATTCATTTATTTCTCTGCAGGTGCATTGTAGCAGGTAGCAATGATGCACAACTCTTATGTGGACCACCTGGTGTGTAGTTAAAGGCATGCTTCCTCACTTAAAGGACTACTTCAGTATGTTGAATGTATTTTTTTTAAGATAAAATAAAGAATGGATAGATATAGTATTGATATATGTATGTACTTGGTGCTGATAGATGCTGTTGTCTCAGTGAGTAAGAAAATATAGAAAGGAGAAGGAAAATAAAGTACTTTTTGCCAGAAAGTTATGATTTGTTTTTCATAATGTATATATACAGAAAGACTGAGATAAAACTGGCTAAAACAAGACTTTCACCCAGGAAGCTGGTGTTCTCATCCTGAGCTAAAATGGTTTCATCCTTTTTACTTTTTCAATATGTTTCATCATTAGTTTTTAGGCTTTAATTTAACTTTTGTTGGACTTTGTTTTAGCAGGTTTTTGTTTTCAGACTCTGTTTGACTCAATAAACAAAAAACTATATCATTATTTTTCCTCCCAGGCAAGACAAAAGGTGCAATGACAGTAATTTGGTGGATGGGAGGTTTTTGTTACTTGCTTTTAAAAAGATTCTGGGCAAGTGGATTGTAATAACAACAGCTCCATAGTCATGGATATGATTAAAATAGCAGATTGTTTACCTCATAGTTGCTAGTTTGTAGGTGAATTTAGACAATTAATTGTAAAAAATTAATTGGTGTTGTCTGCCAGCTTAAAGTTATGACTGTCTGGCTGCTGTTGCAGCTGATGCCTCCAGCTCTAAACAAAAAATCTGACAAAACACACTTATACACTCATCTAATAAAGCAGATAAGCTGAGCATTAAACACCTTGTAAATATTAAACTGGTTACTTTCCATTCATTCCCATCCAATAATGCATCCTTAATGAAACAACAAAGTACTCTGCTGTAGATGCAGACGATAAATCTTTAATAATCCCATCATGTCTGATGTCACCTTGCCAGTGTATTGATCAAACTCTATTCATTTATACAAACAATGTACTCCTCATAAGTTTCATGTTGATCCAGAGTAATTTATAATTTATATAATGCAAGGGGAGTAGTTTCCTTTTAGGCAGACAGAAAAAGAACAAAAGAAACAGCTGACATATTTCTTTAGTTCATTACAATGACAGTGAATACTGATTTACATGTGTCTGCAAGACTTGTTATAGGTAGCAAAGTCTGCATCCTGCAGGTGAAAAGAGGTCATTTCTCAAACAATACTTGACATCTTGTGTATGTGACACAGACCTTGCTCCCACCCCTCCAGTTTGCTGAGCTCTGTGTGCCTTAGGTGCAATTACTAGAAGAGAGAGTGCCCGTATAGATACCTGCTCATCGTGCCAGAGCCAGCCAGGGCCCAACCCCGGACACAGCAAGCACAGCAGCTCCTGCCAGAGACTGCATTATGGAGATTAGGGTGAAAGATTGACAAAGAGGGGGGAGATGGGCTCGATGAGAGCAGCAGGGCTTTGGGAGAAGGAGGAAGGAGGAGAAGGAGAATGAGTTTGCCTCTGGATGCTCCCCTAAGGCTCACGGAGAGGAATGGAGAAAGACAGAGGGATTAGGGGATGAAAGAAAAAGGACAAGATGGAGAGTTTGGGACAGAAATAGAAACATCCTAATCCTGTCAAGCTCACTGATTGAGCAAAAGTGTAGTTGTGATTTTGTTTTCATTTCTGATATTCTCAGAAAAAAGGAAACAAAGACAGGGTTTGCATTTCTGCCCTTTTCTTGAACCGACTTTTGTGAAGGATCCTTCCCAGACCCCTGAGCTTGATGAGACGAGAAAGCTGAGTATGTAAGGTTAAGGCGGACAGACAGCGTGATGAAGTGAGAGGACACCCGCAGAGAAACAGGGGACACGGAGTTGGCACAAGCAGACGCAGACAGAAAACACTGCCAGACAAAGGTCAAGTGTTTGACAGGGGAGATAATGCTGGAAAAAAAAGAGGAAAACAAGTTTGGGGCAAAGAAATTTGAATAGATACAGACCAGACTACACAAAGAAGCATACCAGAAAGACATCAGAAAAGACATGTAAGGTCATGATGGAAAAGATGAAGGGTGACATTGCTCTCTTCTTTATTGTGGCTGGACTGTGTTCATCTTAGTTGGCACCTTTGTGCCCTTTCTGATAAAAGAGAGTGGTCTCAATGCAGTCAGCGTCTGGGAGGATGGCGAGCTAATGGCTGCGCTCAACTGGTGTCATCCTAAATGGCAACGATCAATAATCCCCTCACTTGCACCCTAAAAGGGCTGGAGACTGAGCAGCAGTGTTGCCAGGCATTTTATTAGAATTGTCTTCATGCACTGCATATAGATTTTCTTTAGGCTCGAAGTTTCATTGGTTGGAACAGGATACCATACAAGATGACAAAATGAGCATGATTGTTTAGAAAAAAGGAAAGGAAGAAATATACAACATTTTTTATGTCATCTGCTTTCTAGCCTTTACAGATTTTCAGGCCTTAAAACCAACATAATGAAAAAATTGAGCCTGTAGTCCTTATGTTGTTGCAGTACTGTTTGCAAGACCAACCTATGTGTTAAAGAAGAAATGGAAAAAAAAAAAAAACCAGCACAGCAAACAAACAAAACAAATTGTATACAGCCTGTAGGGGTTGCAGAAAAAGCACCATAAAAGTAGTTATATTGTCTCAAGTGATGCACTTGAGTTAGCACTGAGTGGAAGTAGGGCCTAAACTGTGGGTGTGGAAAATAACAGTCATCTGGAGGCTGCTTTTTTATTTCAGCCTAGAAAGCAACTAGTTTGCGGCTTTGCTTATCAATAATAGGAATTTCATTAATGCCTACATAGATACTGGCATTAAGACCACTGTCTATGATCTAAAGCAGGGGTAGGCAACTCCGGTCCTCGAGTGCCACAGTCCTACAAATGTTAGGAGTTTCTCTGCTGCAACACACCTCTGTTTTAAAGGAAAACCTAAAGACTTGACTAACAAATATCCCAAATTAGTGATGGAAAACTAGTGATTTATGCTGTTAAAAGACAAAACTATCTATCCAGCCATCTTCTTAACCGCAAGGTTGAGCCTTTCCCAGCTATCATTGGCGGAAAGAGAGAGTTCACCCTGGACAGGTCGCCAGTCCATCACAGGGCCAACAATATCCAAACTTTCAAAACCTAGATTATATGAAATTAGGGCTGGGCAATATGACAATATGTATTGTTTGGATGATAGGAAAGGTCTGTCGTTTCATATGAAGCTCTCTTGTTTATGACACAATGAGGCGCTTTACTGCAGTATTTTCCGTTAAGTTTTTTATATTGCACATGCACACCTTTTACCAGCAGCCAGTTAAGTATCTTTGGATTGGTTGGACATTTGAGGTGGGCGTGGCTAACATAGATTAGCTGTTAAATGCCGCTTCTGCATTTTCCTTGTTCCAGGTAAAACAGATTGTTTTGATTAAACAACTAACTGAGGTGGTAATAATACAAACATTTTCACAACATGTGACATTTAAATACACGAACCCAACCACGAATACAACCAGCCCTCCCGCGGACAAAGTTGCTCGTTAAAAAATAAGCAGCTTCACTGCACAAAAAGCAGATATCGCCGTTGATCCTCCCGACTTCAGGCGAAGCTTCTCGTGGAGGATGTAACAAGTTTAGACTGATGAGAACAAGTCATGTCGAGAATGGAAAATACAGCTGCATCAAAACTGATTAATAATCATGATAACAATATTAATCAAAATAATCGCGATTATTATTTTGGTCATAATCCTGCAGCCCTAGTTTCCATCAATTGTGTGACTGGGGCCAGTTTGGCATCTCTTGAATCCAGTTGTAATGCCCCAAAACTCAAGCAAATATAAGTATTCGAGAGGAAAACAAACATGTCATGATTTAAGACAGTAAATATGTAAGTGCTTAAAACCACTATTACCTTTTGTGATGACTTAAAAAATAGAGCATATGAGTGATTCTCAGGTTTTTCCCTTGTTTGTGCTGGTAAATCAGAATAACACCATAGCCATGAGTCTTTCCTGCAGATGTAACAGCAGATCATTTGTCCACTGAGTTATAGAAACTTTTACGTGTGTCATGAGTTTCGTTTCTGATGCACAGCTTTTAAATGCATTTTCTAAATGCGTTTGATGGACATGCTTTATTCTTTAGCAAGTTTGGTCATGACTAGAGAGCCCCTGTGGTACTGAAATCCATACAAAAATGAACGCAGTGGACAGACAGAGGGCTACTACCATTCGCAGATCTGCATTTAATGTTGAGCATAAAAGAGCTTTTATCATGAATTTACATATTATGAGTTTGCCATCAGCAGCTGTTCATACAAAGACTGAGCAGTTACCTTGACAAAAACCAGTCTGAAACTGGCATGGTAAAAACAATTTGCCAGTAACTTCGCCCACGTTACGGTGACGTGGTATCTCCCGGTCATTTAATCCCAAAAAAAGTCAAAAGCTCAATAATATTCAAGAACAGCAGTAAAATCTTAGGGCACCCCCTAAAACTGAGCTGAGTCCCCAATCGGACTATCTAGCGGACTATCCTGATGTGAATGCACCCTCAGATAATCGACAAGTTTCAGTTTGAACTATCTGGTCAGATATGTATCTGTGAAGAGTTAAGGCGTGTTTACGTTGTTTATGTGCTGGTATTTCTATGGAAACGGGACATTTTAGTCACTAAATTTAGCACAGTGAGATTCACAAAAAAGTGCCAAGCTGCGCACAACATTAAAGCTTGAAGTAAAACTGCCGCCTGCCCACGCTTGTAGCACTGTTCCAGTATGGGCAGCAGTGTGTTTTTAGAAGGCCAACTGACTTACACACAGTCTCTCTCACACACACACACACACACACACATGCACACACACAGTGAGGACTTTGTAAGCTGGCTGGCACAGTCAGACTTCCCGGTACAGCAAGTTTCCATCCTGACTAGAACAGTGTGGCCGTTGTGTGTCTGTGTGTGTGTGTGCGTGGATGGTTGTAGCATTGTGCAGACACATGCATGCAGTCACAGTGGACTGCATTCATTACAGAGCTGGTTGCAGAAGATCGCTCAGCATATTTTGGTGTTTTGTTCTGAAATCTTGAATGAAGTTTCAGTTTGACTCAAAAAGTGACAAAGTGGAGAAAATAGATAAGCAGAAGCATGAAAAGTCCAGTGCCGATTTACTGTTTGTTGCACTTACATGTATTACAGCATAAAGTAACATTAATGGCAGTAAGTGACACTGTTTGCTTGGTCTGTTTGCACACAAACTGCATCTTCTAGACTGGATATCTAGAAAGGAAACAATAAAAAAAGGAAACTCTTCGTACCATAAAAGCCTTTTGTGATGAGAATAGAAAAGAAAAACTTTGCCCCACTAAGTCTCTCTGTGGTAGTGGGCACATTATAAAGCATCTAAGAGAATTATGGAGGTACCCTACAGCCAAGTCTCTGTCACAGGCTTTTTGTAGTTTTAGAAAAAGAACATCGGTGCTGCACTGCTCTGCTGGCAGTTTAATAAAACACACACCTCCTTTCAGCCTCTCAGTATTATTCGATTCTGTTCGCAAAAAGGGTTTCTGGGCTGGTTCTGTGCAGAACTAAAGGATGCTTAGTTAGGTCTGGCTAATGGAAAGAAGAAAAAAAAGGTTTATTGCAGAAAGTCTTATGGACTGTAGTCAGTTGTTTCCTTGTTCTCTTGGTGGGAAGCTTCTGGCATCGATCGGGTTCTCTGGGTGTCCATAGAAGTCATAGCCAGAACTTTGATGGGTGATGCTATGCCTCAAAAACACATACAAGAATACACACTGAATAGCTTAACTTGATTTGTCTTCATTTGTACAGGAAGTGTGTCTCCATATAATCATGTTCTTATTAATGGCTCTTGACACAACTTCACTCAAGTGAGTGAGCTGAAGAGAACACAGTGTCTTTAGCCTGCGGTGTGTGTTGGCGTGTGAATGGGTTGGATGAGGCTCTTTATGCAGTGTAAATCCGCCAGTATGGGTTTACATTGAGCTTATGGACCCAGAAACTGACATAATGCTATTAATTACAGAGCTGTAAGCCATCAGACACAAGATGGCGGTTTGTAAAAGGAAGCAGAAACCAAAGAGGAAGCAATTCCCTCTGCTACTATCTAGCGACTGGGAAGCATTTACTAACCCTTCCCCAAAAAACTGGAAGTGGATTTAAACAGATTTTTTTTTTAAGATGGCAATTACTTTTCACACAAGTGTAGTATAGATTTAAATTCTTGTCATCTCAAAATCACTAAGGATCAAAAATGAGGAATATATTGCAAGAAATACAGCGTCCTTCCATTCTATCTTGACACAGTCATAGTTGAGGAACTCCCTTTCCCGACTCTGAAGGCACCATAAACATCCAATTCATTTCTCTTATCCCTTTTCGTCTGTGTTGTAGTTTTACACTTTGCAACACCTAATTTCCAAATGATTGAGTGGATTAATGTCTTGCTTTGGTGTATCTTAAACCTAATAAACCTGATAAATATTTTTTTTCTACTTGGCATAAACCCATCTAAACATAGGGCCAGTATTTGATAGGCTGGGAGTGGAAGTTATGTGGTTGAGACACTGCTGGGAATTGTTGCAGAGAAGCTGGGAAAGAGACAAGGATAAGCCAAACGGGACTCTGATTCATAAAAAGAAGAAAGGTTACTGCATCTGTTAACTTCTCTGTTTTGTTGCTGTTCATCGCCTCATGCCCTTTGAAACACGTTGGCTCCTATCAAATCGCTGCTCTGCTCAGCTGAACATTCTCATCTACTTTGAACAACTGCACAGACACCTTTTCTTTTGTTTTTATTACTCAGCACTTTGGTTATAAAATGCGGTGATATTTGACTTTATGTGCTGAGGCAATGCAAAGGGAAATAATGGGATTTCTGTAGCCTTGGGAAATGAAGAGTTTTCAGGTTCTCCTTACATCTCCTTACAAGAAGTCCTTACATCTTGTTTTTTTTTGTTTTTTTTTTTGCCATCCCTCCCTCTGTCCTCTGTGTTTCCTGAATATTCTCCACTGCTCTTTTCCTCCCACAGCCACAACTGCCCCACCCTGCTCTTCTCCTCTAATATTAACAGCTCCACCTAAATAGTTGAAGGGACGATTCATAGATGAGACCGGCTGAAATTTGTTATCCTTGAGAGACCTTTGGGTATACGTTCTTTTTACTTCTGCTGTAGATCAAAATGTTTAGGTAAAACCAGGATTGTTAAAGAGGAATGGAGCTTCCGTTGCTGCTGTAAGCATTACAGCTACTGCAGTGTTTACTTGAGCCTTTTTATCATTAGATGTTGCTGCAAAGACACATTTCAGGTGGCAAACGGGGCCGACCTTGGCTGGCTAAGCTAAGATAATCTCTCTGCATATTAAGGGAGGGTGCGATGAAGGCTTCTTTCTAGAGGTTAGACCACACTGCGGCTGTATGTGAGTAGCCGCAGTGTGTCAGAGGAAGCTCATGATGCCGTTTTTACACCCTGTCAGTGACCTCAGCTCACTTTCTGACTTACCCTCATGCTGAAATTGCTGATTCAGTTTCAGCAACTTCTTCATACTCGTGGTATTGAGTGCGACTTGTTTCTCGTCAAAACAATTCACACTTGTGTTGTCTGGATTGGTTTCATAACTTTTCTTTGTAAAACATTTCTCCTGAGTTCAATGTAACACTTGAGAAACACATAAACACAGCAGTTGGTCTCACAGCAAGAAGGTCACTGGTTTGATCCTTGGCTGGGGGAGGCTTGAATGGTGGTCTTTCTGTGTGGAGTTTGCATGTTCTCCCATGTATGCCTGATACTGCAGGTAGTCCAGGTACGGCTTCCTCCCACCGTCCAAAGACATGCATGTTAGGTTGATTGGTTACTTTAAATTGCCCATAAGTATGAGTGTGAATGGTTATTTTTCTGTTTGTGTTGGCCTTGCAATGGAATGGTGACCTGTCTGGGGTTTACCCCGACTCTCGCCTGAAGGCTGCTGGGATAGCTCCAGCTATTCAGCGGTTCCAGAAACTGAATGAATGAATATTCTTTATTTATATTTTTTGGTCACACATACATTTTTACCTACTATTAGTAGTCTTGCCAGCAAAGGAATCTGCAGGAAGAATATCTCTTTCATTGTGCTGACACTGGACTATGGGGAAACAATTGATATTTGTGTCATTCCACCAGTCCTTAGTCGTCGTAATGCCTTTCTCGCCTGAGTGAAGGCTCAGCCAATCAGCATTCAGTCTTTGCGTTACTTCAGCTCACAACGTTCTATGTTGTTAGCCTTTTGATTAAATACTCAAGGGAAGGCAAGTTTATTTGCACAGCACATTTCGTGTACAAGACAATTCAGTGATTTACAAAAGAACATTTTAAAGAGCAAAACGCGTTCCAGCACGGTGTGGAGAACATTAAAAACAACTTTTAAAAGAAAAACAATATCAAATAAAAAGACAATAAAAGTTACACTTTTAACTGTAATTAACAGTTACTTTTAAAAAGGCAACAAATAAGTTTTTAGTCTTTATTTGAAACAGTTGAGAGTTTCCTCAGACTTAACTGGACTCAACCACATCTGTATATGAGAATAAAAATATATTCCAGGATAGAAAAAAAACCCCAACAACTTAGTTTTAAAGTCAGAGAGTGAAAACATTTGCTACATTTACATGGGAGTTTTAATTTCTGTTTAATTCCAAATAAATGTTAATTACGCTTTAAACTGATAAAAAAAACGACCATGTAAACACTTAATTCCTAATGCAAATTTCTATTCGGAATTGAAATTAATTCCGATGTAAGTGGCTGGTTTATTCACATTTTAATTCCGAACTATTTAATTCCTCTGTCATGTAAACCTTGATTCCGCTCTAAGTTAATTTCGTCGTTCTGCACATGCTCGCTACCTTCTCCTGTCTCAATGATGCGCGTTCTTTTACCTCTGGTATTTGGTGGTCTAACTGTCTTCTCCTTCTCAGTTGCTCCAAAAAGTGAAGTAGTATGCTTGTGTTGAGCTGGTGCTTCAAAAGTATGGTAAAAATAGCACAGAAACTGGTACTGATCTAGTTTTTACAAGTTACTGCTGAAAAGACGAGAACCAGGGTGCCAACTTTGTTTATTTCCACGATATGTCATATGGCCTGTGCACCCTCTGTCCAATCAGAACCCTTTCCAACCCGCCGCTCTAAAGAGGAATAAAGTAAGGACGTGTTTCATGTAAACCTTCATTCGGAATTATTTTCATGTAAACTTGTAGGAGGATATGTTAATTCCGAATTATTTAATTCCGAATTAAAAAACATCATGTAACTGTAGCCAATGATATCCAATTTAAGTCATTGCATCTGACCAATCATAGAGAATATCTCCAAGTGACACAACAAGAAATTCTTCTCCAAGGGAGACAGAAGCCCCTTCTAAACAGTAACCATTCAGCTCAATTACATTTGTAAAGCCTGGATGTCCTTATGCACTACAGGGGGAATCAGTATTCACTCATAATCGCTGCCAAATGTTCCACTAGCGGCATCAGTAACATAAATATACTTTTGTATCTTTTGTTTTAACTGTAAGTTGTTGCTCCTACAATAACACAGCTGAGAGAATTGAAATGCAAGTTTCCCAAGTTGTTTTAAGGGATTGTTAACACAGCTCGTTCCTCCAGTGGCCTCTGGCTAAATAATTAAATACCGTACGTTTAAAGCATATTATTCACAACAGTTACCAAAGATCAATACAAAAGCCATCTTTCTTTTACAGGAAGTCTTTTCTAAGGTGCTTTACTTTGTTAAGGTGTCAGTTTGAACAAATCTGCTCGAACTTGTTCAGATGAGCTTCAAGTCCCGTCTTGTGCCATCACAAGACGACATAAAACAATCTGACAGTTCTCAGGCTCGACCGACCAATAACCACAATGTCCCTGCTTCAAAGTTGTGATGTTTCCTTTTTCTGTCCCATATCACACAATCATAATGTCAAAAACAGCATATTTAACAGTTAAATACAGTAATCTGTCTGCACAGTTTTAGTTGACTAACTGAAACAAGGATTTTAGAGGGAATAATGATTGAAATTTTCTGATTAAAGCTGGGGAACGTTCTGCTTTCATTAGTCAGGTGTAGGCTGAAGGACTTATTCAGGCAATCACTCTGATGCATTCTCTTTTCAAACACAGCAAATACAGCATACGCTTGCACACAAGTTCAAGACTTTGATTAACACCCACACTTAGTCTCATATCACATCAAGATTGGCGACGCCATCTCTTCGTCAAATGTTGACTCATTCTGAAAGTATGAAATGGATCAGTTGCATTTGCGTGCTTATATGCTGCCGAGTCATGATGGCAATAATGATGGTGGCTATCAGCTGAGGAAGGATGATTGCTGGGAGGGTTTCTGTTTCACAGAGGATCCCGTGTGCTGCAGAACACAGTGACACATTCCTCGGTTATGGTGACGAAAAGACAAAGCGACCGCTCGCGTCTTAGACCTCCACAGATTTACATTACAGCTTTTTCCTCTTCCTATTCTCAGCCGTTTCACCCTCTTCATCTCCTGTTATTTTGTGCTTTTGACCTTAATAGCGGCTTCTTTCTTGCATCGCTAGGGGATGCATACTCCCATCCAGCTTCAGCTCCCTGCCTCTGGGTAGGATCACCTCTAGTGCACGAAAACTCACCATTGCATGAAGACACATGCTCATGCTTTTCTGCAAGCTGACAACCAAGTGCCTTTTTTTAGCACTGTGTCATCTCATGTGAGAGTTCTGCACATGAGGACAAGCTCTGCGGGGAGTGGAGCCTTTTTTGGGGAACTTATTTACAATTCTTTGGAGTTTGACTCACGAAAGTGGCCGAACAGGATGTTTCCTTTTCCTTACGCGCTCACTCTTCCTGCAAGGGAAAGAAATGCTTTCTATTTATATAACCTCCGGCTTCGGCTATTCTGACTTTGCCTTCTCATGGTCAAGAAAATGGTTAACCTTACAGAGCCCTCTACTATCTCTTATAGTTTAAGGCCAATCAGTTCTCACAGCATGTCAGATCATTTTAGCATGATCTGGAGTCTGATCGAGCTCACCATCCCCCTAAGCTGCAGTTGGATAATGAGTGTTCGTCTCTTTCCTGCTCTCCACAGTGCCTTCCCAAAGGCAATCAAAGTAAAAATCCAGACTTTAGGTTTATGAGCTGTGCTGCTCGATTGGTGACCCATTCTTACTGATTTGAAAATCATGCTCAATACAAAAAAAAGAAATATGCAAGTTTTAGACTGAAAGATTGGTATTGGTGCACAGTTGTTGTCACACATCTTATACCTAGCAGTGAGGAATAAGAGCACATAAAGGCAGCAGGGACAAACAATGGCTATTTTAGGATAATCTGTATCAAAAAAAGAAGTTTCATTACTATACAACTCCAGTTAATCAGTTTGATCAGAGTTTTCCATTTCCAATAGTGATGGAAATTCTCCAAAAGCCCCCTCACTCATTTAAAAAGGTGTAAAATAGTTTAGTTCACACCTGCACAGGTGGAATAATCTGAGTTACAGAGCATACGTACAAGGACAGCCAGAGGAAAAGAAAGGGAAATCATGTTATATAAACAAAGAAGGGAGGAAAACGCCACTGTTTGAGAGGAAAGGTGAGAAGCACACCTGAACTAACCAAAGTCTGAGGTGGTATCACCAGCGGTTGTTTTAGACTGAAGGCAGAAAGTTGGACTGCGTATGGGTACAACAGAAATTCATCATCATCTAAGCCAATACTGCCAATCTTCCCAATAAACCTTGCAATAAAAACAGGCATTTATATCACTATTATAGCTCTTCCCCAGCGATTAATCTTGACGTAGTTTTAATCAATGGACTCCTTGGATTGCGAAGATGCAGTTGTCACTGAACCTGAACACAGATTTCAATACATGATGCTGATACCAAATCATCTGCTATCCTTTTATAGAGGATTGAAATTTGGAGCATATAAGACATTTTAATTACTCTAAACGGCCTTGATGGAATGAGCTTGACTCAGTGAATATTTACTCCAACACCATTATTTCATAAACACTAGGGCTCATAGTCTGGGGTTTGCTGTGCCCCAATATAGCCACATGTTTCAAGCCACCCGTTTGGAGTGAAGCGACAATAAGCTTATAAAAAGTAGATAAAACATCGCACAATGGAAGCTGTAAAAAGGACCAAAACATATTAATTCAAAAGTATCCTTATTGTTTGCGGCGTTTTTGCTCTATTTGTGCTGTTCCAAGAAGCCACAAAGGTCAGTGATTAGATAAATGATTCATTTCACCATCTTTTCACTGTCTGCAACAACTGTATTATTTCCTGATTTCAACAAATACCATTCGTTTCCAGCTCAGTCATGGATTTGAATTTTTATCCACATCAAGCGGCAGGGAGAGAGAAAAGCAAACAGAAGCAGAAGAGGAGAAAAGTGCACATGAGACAAGATAAAGCCAAAAGAGAGAGGGGAAAAAAACCCTGAAAGAGGAGCCCACCTCCTTTCACACTCCGACACTCGTGCATGTGCTCGCTGCCTCGATTGCGTGGAGCCCCACACCCCATAGATAAGGCCTCCAGTGGGTTGTTCTTGACACAAATGAATTCAGAATCAACAAAAGCTTCTGGCTTGTTTTGCGAAGATGCCGGTCGTGGAGGTGGCAAACCCAGTATTGTCTTCCTCATCCTGACACATCTTTCCTTTTTATGTGAGCAGGAACTGGCAGAGACAAACAGCTTGTCATAGAAAACAACCTCGTCTGATGTAAAACAGAAAAAGGAAAACTGCTTGTATCTTGTGGAAAAAAGGAGGTTTTGTTATTAATATAATACTGAGATTCATATAAAACCTTGGTATGAACGGTATATTCTCTTTCTATAATCCCGACAAAGCATCATTTGGAAGCAGTCATGAGCTCTGAATCTCCTGCAAACAATAAAGGAAATGCCACGTTGGGGCATGGCTTTGCAGGCTGCAGACCATCAGCACTGTGTGAAATGGAGCAAAAACCAAAGATATCTCAATGCTGCAGTAATCATCACAGGCATTATTAAAACCTGCCCTGCCTAATTTCAGCTAATCTGGCCTGAATTGGGAAGGCACACTTGGGAATTGATTGGTTGAGCCTGGGAGCTGTCCCATAAATTGCAATACTAATGGCAGGACTGTGTGGCCCTCTTTCCCTGATAAACGCAGATTTAATGGAGATATTTTCTCTTGGATTCATTTATCAGGGGCTGACAGGCAGGCAGGCTGGCTAGGAACCCCCTACGCCCTCCTACCCACTGACAAAAAGACATACACACACTTACCTTGATTGGCTTGTGGTACGTCCTCTTTCTTGGTGCTTGATCCATGATGACACAACTTTATCTGATCACAGCAGATTAGCACAACTTTATTTTTGTTGAAATTAAACAAAAATGAAAAAGAAAAAATAATATACTTTTTTTTTTCAGCAGGAAGGACCTGAGCTTATTTTAGGCATCACTGAACCATGACTGCAAACAAAGAGAAAAGCAATCTAAGATTTTTTCTTTTGTTACCACAAAAAAACAAAGAAAAAAATATCTGAAGCAAATTAAGAAAAAAAAAATCAGTGAAAATGTTTATTTTAAATGTTGCTGGAGCTGAAAACAGAAACAATACACATGTGCACTTATGTCTGTGGGATTAATCATCTTTCCCAGTTAATTTCAACATTTTCTGCTGTTTTCAGAATTCAGCTTTACTCTGTGTAAAATTACATAAACACATAATTATTTGGCTTAATTACATTAATCTAAAAATCCATATTTCCCTGCTCCTCCATCATCCAGCAACAATAAGGTTTGGTGTTGGGAAATAACAATTTACCAACCAAAAAACCAATAGCATCAATCCACATTATCAGTACAGTGATCAATGTCTTGCTTTTTATGATGTAATATGAACAGAAGACTTTGTGTGAACTTTGTCATCTCCTATTGATACCTAATTACCGAGTTGAATGGAACTGAAAAAGTATTGTGGTGCAACTGATGATCTTGGCAAACAATTCCTATAGTACAATATATCATATTGATTTTGTTATATATACCCCCAGTTTGGTGATAATGCTTAAATATAGTACTTTGCTGCAACACTAGTGCTGCTTTCAACACAGGTGGCATCAAAGCAACAGATAAAGCTATTATAAGGACTTTGTGAGGAAGGAAGTAGAAGTATTTTTAAAACATTTTTAGAATTGTGATTTATTTCCAATAACTCCACATAAATCAACAACTAAATTCATAAGTGACCGTAATAGATTGCATCAATTAATTTTATTTTACATGAAAATAACTAAAAATGATACCCTGTTTAGGTAATAAAAAAGTGGCCACAGTCCACTGAGGCATATTACAAATATTAAGTTAAACTTAGTTGATGCTAATGAAACTAGATGTCCTTACGTTCTTCATAAAAAAGACACAAAAGAAGAAATTAAAAAAAAAAAAAACAACAACAACTTTGGCCTGAATAGAAATAATAAAACAGAAAGATTTTAAAAAAAAAAAAAAAAAAAAAAAAAAAAAGAGCCTGAGGTTGAAATCAAATCATACAAAAAGCAGAAATGACATTATCCACCCTTTAACTCACCAGGATCCAAGGCTTTGGGATAAGAAGGGGAAAGGTTAGATTGAAGGCGTTTTTGAAGCCTGACTTTACAAAAGAACCACGCCTGAGGATGTCTTTGTTGTCCTCAGTGTGACCTCACCTGACCAGCGCTGCCACATCCTCCTTTGTTGCTCTCATGTCTGTTAATAGTGCTCCCAGGAGGATTGACTGCTCTGTGTCCCTCTCCTCCTGCCTCCATGCCTCAATCTCCCTCCTTTGTTCACCTCCTCCCACCCCATCTATTTCTGGAACTGGTGATATAATGAAGACGGTGCTCACAACGAAAGACTTTCATCATCAGTGCATCAGTCATATTTTGTGTGTGTCAGACCCTTTGTTTTTTCTTTTTTTTTATTGTTGCTACCATAAAATGTATTTTTTGGTTTTTTTTTCTTTTGCGCAGATGGTGATCCTCAATGAATAACTGAGGCAAACAAAAGGCTCATGTGTAAAATTGGCCTGAAATGACCCTCAGCTTCATTCTCTTCTTTCTGCTTTCACCTCACACTGAAGTAGCGATATTGTTATCAACAGCATTATTAGAACGGTATCCATAAGAGCTAAATTACCTAGCACACAAGTACTAATTTCACCAGTTAAACATATTATGTGATTTAATACTTAACAGAGCTGATGGGTAAGGGCCATCTGACAAACACTATCTAGCCAACCAGCTCTGCATGCGAGTGCAGTGGTAGTTTTATGTGATTTAACACTGGTCGGGATTTGGCTGTCCTGCTGTCAAGGTAATGCCCTGTAATTGGTCCTCTAATTCTGTGAGATAATGAGACTGAGAGCGGATGGCAAAGGCTACACGGCACTATTTACCTACACCATCAGACAATTAGTGTACATAATGCTAATCACAGACTGGCAGGTGGACACATTAATGAGAGGGAAGAGGGATTAGGTCCTGCTCCATGTTGAAAGTGTTTATAAATTATGCAACTCTTTATTCTGAGCAAAAATGAAATCTTTTAAAGTTGTGTTTGGTTTTCAGTGACGATACTGTGGAATAAGGTCATGTTCCAGTGTACTATAACCTTTTCTATTTTTTATTATTGTGCAGCAGACTGAAGAAAACTATTTTGCATCTTTTTTTCATACACCTTGCTACCACTGTGTTGCAGCCTTTTACCTTCAGAACTACTTTAATTCTTCATTACACAGATTCAGCAAAGAGTTGGAATTATTGCTCACAGATTTAGCTCCATGTTGACGTGATAACATCACACAGTTGCTGCACATCCATAATAAGAATCTTCCGTTCTGCCACATCCCAACGGTGCTCTGTCTGATTGGGATCTGGGGACTGTGGAGGGCATTGGAGTGCAGTGAAGTCATTGTTCTGTTCAAGAAAGCAGTTGAAAAATTATTTTAGTTTGTGACATGGTGCATTATCCTAGATGTGTCTATCAGAAGATGATACACTGGTCAAAAAGGGATAGACATGGTCAGCAATAATAATAACTCAGGTATTTTGTGGTGTTTAGACGATGATTAGTTGGTACCGAGGTGGCTAAAGTGTGCCAAGTAAAAAAAAAAAAACCCAAACCACTATACCATCAGCAACAGGAAGATGTGGATTAATGTTATTATGTTTCCTGCCAAGACTTTGACCCTACCATCTGAACGTTAAAGTAGTATTGGAAACCGATTGGCCCCACCTTCTACTGCACTATTTTGGAATTATTATTCTGTGTGAATTGAAGCTTTAATTTTCAGTTTGTTGCTGATAGGCTACCAGGGTGGTTTGCTACTGAAGCACATCTGCTTTAAAGTAAGGACATGGCAAAGGCAATAATCAACATGTTTTTCTGTCATCTCCAGTCACTCAACTAATTCTCCTCTAACCTGGGCTCAACAAGGTGCCTTTTGTCCAGACAACTGCAGCCACTGGATGTTTTCTTGTTTTCAGATCATTTTCTATAAACACAAGAGATAGTTGTGTTTGAAAATCCCAGTAGATCAGCAGTTTAGGGCTAGCCAGTTTGCCACCAACCATGCTACATTCAAAGTCACTTATATCTCGTGTCTTCCCAATTCTGATGCTCAGCTTGGAACGTCAGCAAGTTGTCTTGATCATGTCTGCATTACTAAATGCACTGAGTTTCTGCCTTGATTGACTGATGAGCTATTTGTTTTAACAATTGAACAGGTGTATCTAATAACTTAGACAGTGAATGTACTAATATAGATTATTTAACAAAACAATTAAGCCTAATGGGATATTTTCAATTTCAATGTTTAGTCATAAACTTTATATGTCTTTTGTACACATGAAGGTGCCTCCTGGCAATTCAAGGGACCTGCAAAGATGTAATATTATGTCCTTTAAACACATCCACAACATGTGGAGGAAACATGTGACAGGAGTGACAGCAATGTACCACCCAGAAGACTTGGTAACTGCCATAGAAAAAATGTCATCCTGGATCCGAGAGATAGCCTACATGCTAAATGCTTGTTAGCAATCTCCACAAAAAAGTGTTTTACCATATTTTATCCTTTGTGTATGTCATAATCTGCCATCATCATATGCAACAATAAATGAAAATTTAAATTACATATAAATAATTTAGCTTCCTTAGCAGAGAAAGGAGTCAGCGTCTTACTGTGTTTTGTAATCCTAGCCTCTGTACATTGCAATAATTAGCATTAGCAACACGATATATGACTATTTAGCCCACCATTTCTGCTCAATTTTAAAAATTTACCTTCAGCATGATTTTACAAAGACTTGTTCACATTACCACACACCATGGTTTTAAAAACAAGTTCAAATAGAGACTGATTTAAGTGCAGGACTTTGCTAGCATACTATACGCATTTCATAAGTTAGCTACAGTGACCTAGCAATCCTTTTCTCTTCTTTTTGCTTTGTCTTTCACACAATAATCCAGTTGTCTTTATTTAAATTCATACACTAAACAGTCTTTTTTATTTATAAAATATGAAAATTAAGTTTTAAAAAGTCTTTTTTTTTTTCTTTTTTTTTTTTTTTTGTCCATCTGCTGTTTTAATGTAGTGGCAGTAGAGTAGTGGATATGGCCATTTCATTTTGATGCTCTGAATATTCTGATGCCTGTCAGCCACAGGCGATGGACGAAGCCGCTAAGAAACAAAAAGACACAAATGTAGTATGTTGGGCTCTGAGGTAGCCCTAGAAATTTGCACAGCATATTTACTTCAGGGGGGAATCACTGCTCATTTTTAGCACTTGTTGGCTGATTCCCAGAATTTGTTTATTTTCCATCACAGGGTTCCTCAAGATGCCCAAAATAGGTGGCCTTCATAGGGCCTGTCAGACTTTCTTGAGCAGACCAGGATAAACCTTTAGGGATTTTCATAACCACACACACACTCCAAGAGAGAGAAGGGTGCTGATTAAAAGAAGGCCCTTTCGGGCTGACAGTGACCTGTCAGATATGTCAACTAACACCCACCCCCTATAAATTGCCAGTTACAGACCCTAATTTAGCTGTCTTTAACATTTCTAACAATTCATCAGCTGGAACCCCTCTGGGCCTCTCGGCTTTGAGGAAGGTTAGAGCAGGGTGATGGGGTTCGGAAGCGGTCAGATCTTGGCCTGAAGCTGAGGGAAAACAACTCTCTGAGAGACAGAAACCATTGTCACAAGTTGTGCGTCCGTCATGCTCTCAGCGGGAGGATAGAGTGGAGTGACGGGTGTCTCATTGGCTTTTTACCCTCCGGGCAACCTGTGCTGTATCTAATGAAACTGCCTGTACTTGGGTAGATATGCACACACAATGAAAGACAGAAGCATGTAACTGCACATTGACAATTCCATGCAAATGCTTGTTCAGTGACATGTAAAACAGACATGTAAACAGTCACCAGCTATATGTGTGTTTCTCACTATATGTGCAGCTCTGCTTTTTGTCTCGTGATGCCAGATGAATCATCCACCAGACTGTCACTATCACAGAAAAGGGAAAATAACTCCTCATTTTCCTGCGAAGGCTTTCATTTTCTAAACATAGAAGCTTCGTGTGGTTCTTTGAACAGCTGTTTACTTTTCTTTTTTATTTCATTTAGACTTATTTTTTTCTGTTCATTTCCTTGAATTGAGTGTTTTCTCTTCTTTTTACTGCAGTCAGGGACAGCTAACTCCACCCCCTCCCCCGTGGCTTTTGTCATTGCTATAGCTGAATTTACACTTGATGTATGGGGGTTACCCTACAGGCTTACCGAACACTTGGATATGGAAAGTCACCAAGCAAAAATCTTGAAGCAAGACCACCTAAAACCTCTGATATTTGAGTTTTACTTCAGCATCTTGACTCCCACAGAAACATAAGTCGGCCTCAGCGTCATGTTTATGAAGTCTGTCACCTAAATACTGATTAGATTGGACACCCTGGGATGGTGGAGATTATGAAGACAGAGAAGGTCGTGTGTCTGTGTGCGTGTGCATGAGTGAGGTTTTGCTGGCTCTTTATTTGTCAGCATGTGTGAGGCTGTGATTTGTGACGTTCCTCTAGGGTAGGAATGAATAGAAATATCTCGCTGCAAAGTGATAACCTTAGGCTTAAACACAACACAGTAGATGCATTTGTTTTGGCTTTCTTTATTTATATATATTTTTCTGTCCCTGAGAAAGCGAGCTGTTGTCTCTGCAGGAACATAAACTGAAGATCAATGACAGGCTATAATTTGTAGCCCCAAGAAAAGGCCATGATAGATGAATCTTATTTGTTGTCAAGACATTATTGCAGGACCTGACTGGCTCTGTGTATTTTTACCAAGACATGGAGATGCACAACAGGTTTAATAAGATATTTGAATGACCTTGAAATCCTTTAAACATTTTACAGCAGTGAGTAAAGTAAGTTGAGGTCAAATTTAAGTCTAAAATTTCTAATTTTCTCTTTCTATCCTCCATTAAAAAGGATACTTTGCTTTCCAAATTACATCACAGTTCTCAATTTTTAGCTACATCAAAGTGTGGACAAGGAAGAGATAATAATTTACTTCACTTAATTAAAGAAACTAGTTGCCACAAAGAAGTTCTGTTTGATAGCTGGCTTTCCTATAGTTTGAGATTCCATGTTGTGATAATAAGGCATTGCTAAAGGTGGATAAAATCTGCTTCACACAAATAAAATACTTTGGTAGTACTGCCAATATGAAGAAGCAGGTTAGTCATATTCAGCCTGACTCTATTCATCCCAAAAACTGAGGAGCCTCTTCACACTCTGAGACTAAAAACAGATTCACCAAATCTGTTTTTGCGTTTTCTAGAGTTAAGGACTGAGTTGGACATTTCACCAGCTGACAGGTGTTGGGCAGCTTTATGAGCTGCTATCAGAAAGTCACTCTGCAGACATGTCCACTTCTCCACTGCACAGAAGAACAAAACACCCAACAAAGAAGTCAGAAGGAGTTTGTTTCTTTGCCTTAACATATAATTATCTTTATCATGTTACTTATGTGTGATGTCAATTAAAAAAACAAACAAAAAACTTATCTAGTTATCTAGTTATTTTCACATTAACTCCCTTCTCATTGTTAATTTGTATATTTTCTTTCAGAATTATTTTGATATCGCTTTAATCAGAAATCTGTTCTGGTCAAAGTTATTCGTTTAATAGTAATAAAGGCAAATCATAACAGAAAATTCTTTACATGGACAGTCGTTGTGTTTAAATCCTCCACATACAGTGCAACATTAAATTTTCCTGCTTTCCAACCGTGCCCCTATCGGTCGACATCCCAACAAAATTCTTTTCCGGACACAAGTTTTGTGTCCTACTTTTGTCTTTAAAACAACTGCAGTACTACCCCAGGTGTACAGACGGATACAGCCCCACTTGGGACATGTCCTTGTCAGGAAACAAGTAAAGAGTTCAACTGCTCTCAGTCTGCTTGTCTCCAGGGAAATAAGCCAGCATGGTCTGAGCTGTAGTATCCCCTGTGCCCTTGATGCCCCAAAGCTGTGGCAGTCCTCTCATTCTGTTTTCTCAGAGGTCATAATGTGCCATCATTGAGCTGCTTGCTGTGACGACCATTTGTTAACTGGTTTCTGATGGTTGTCATGGCATTAGGAGGCTAAATAATATTTTCTACTCGGAGTATCCTTTTCTTTTAAAGGCAGGAACTTCTACAACTCAAAGCACAGCGTTTCTGCAGGATAATTCTTGGAGCTGTTGACAGAAGGCTTTGTCAAGGCTGCCCCAGTCAAAAAACATTTGTTTGGTTCAAGCATGTTCCCCGACAATGCTTCAAAAACATGCACCCTCTAGTGGTCGTAATAATAACTGCATTCAAAGAATAGAAATTGTGTCCATCAGGCGAATGCGATTGTGTTTGAAACTACCTTCTATGCACTACAGTACACATGCTTGGTATTTCAAAATATACACGCGTTTCTGATTCACCACCAGCAGCATGCAGTATGCAATGCCGAGTGATCAATTTTCTGACCTGTTTTGATTGTTTCATGTTAGCCTGTTTTAAGTTGTGTAGACTGTTCACGCTTCTAGAAATATTTTAGTTGCGAATACACGATGAAGTTCATGATGAAACTTGTATTTGCTTACCTGATAAAGGACTGATGACTGTCTGAATGTTTAGACAATCAAAACATATTAAAGCAAAATAGAAAAATATTTTATGTGTCTGCATCATGTGACTCCATGGACAGAAAAAATTACCTTGATATTTAAAAGAAAACTTATCTTCCTAGTTTAAACAAAGTGCTGTAAATTGTAAATATGTATTTATTTATTTTTTAACCGGTTTAACAACTCAATTGGGACATATTTGAGGTGTAGCATTCTTTGAATGTTTGTTAAAAAGCGTTAGATCAGAGGTGTCCAACTCCGGTCCTCGAGGGCCAGAATCCTGCAGGTTTTCTATGTATCCCTGCTCAGACACACCTGATTCAAATGAATTAGTAGTAGAGCTTAATCAGTTGTGCACGTCATTGGCTGTTTGATCCATTTAGTGGAAGCTAGATGTGTTGGAACAGGAATACATGGGAAACCTGCAGGACAGCGGCCCTCGAGGACCGACTTTGGACACACCTGCTTTAGGTAGTAGCACTGTAGTAGACTGTGTATGAAAGATAGATGGAACCTCAGCCATAGTCTCTCGTCTCTCCTGGAAAATATAAAATAGGCAAAGAGGTAGAGCTGATAGGGGGGCTGTGAGTGCGGGGGTGGATGGTTGACATTTAACAAAATCCAACCTGCCGGTAGCTATAGAGTTACGTGAGATAATCCGGAGCTAAAAGGAGCTAACCAGCTAAAAGTCTAAGCTAAGTCACACTGCTAACCGGCTAAAAACCGTGGTTGTGCTACTCTCTGCCTTCTTGCAGCAGATATCTGGCACCTGTCAATCCAAAGGACATGACTCTCTAATTATGTTGAATTTCAAGATGAAATTACTTTGAAACGCATAAGTTAAAAAAGAAAAAGCGCTCCCTCCCACAGTTGTCATGAAGGTAAACCTGACCTATTTATTTTAAAATGTTTTTTGAAGTTGAACTTTTTAACATGGGAATCTTTGGGAATTTGCTCTGCATTGGAGCCCCTAGTGGATGTGGGGTGAACTGCAATTTTCACATAGGCTTCACTTTAAACCACCAGAGGTTGCCGCTTGGCTTGACCGCATAATTTAAGCCAGCTACCAACTCCTCAAAAATGCACACTCTATCCCTTTACTAAACTTCCAACCAACTCTCAGGGGGCAAAACGGATAAATGAATCGATCGCCCATTTAATTTTGAATGATCTTCCCCCTTACAGCGAGATCAATAAGTACTACTGGTACACAATATTTTATAATAGCCTGTGACTCTATATTAGCTCTAACCAAATGGGTTTATTTTTGCTAAAATACAACCAACAGGTGATAAAAGTATGAAAAAAGTTGTTTGTCAGAGAAAAATACCTAAGAATCATGTGTGGTCAAGGGGATGCTTCAATTGTTTTTTATGCTATGACTGAAAAACATCATATATAAGATAACACAAGTGTTCCTTTTTTTTTTTTTTTTTTTTATAAATAATTTCTGTCACCAGCTAAGGGAAATATCAAGACATAAAAAAAGCCAGCTAGTGAGCTACATGATGGTTTACCTTAAGGCAATCAAATGAGGCTTTTAGTCAGTTTTAACACACAGAGAAAATGCTTGTAGCATCTACGCCTGTAGTGTCTGTAAAACTAAACTACCCAAATAGTGGAGTCATACTGTGGTGCCTCCTGCGCGGCTCGCTGTCTGCTTTGCCTTGTGTTGATTTAGGATTAACACATAAATGACCATCTAAATGAGCTGTAATAGCGGAATAATCTCTGTGACCTATTAGAGTAATGCAGCAATAAAACAAACAGGCACACAAGCTTGTTTGAGCTCACTCACACATACACATACACACACATTCAGTAAATTTAAACATGCGGCACACTTTAACTGATTTGAGAGGGTTATTTGCTTTCTTGCATGCTTATTTAAAGGGATTGGGTGTTTTGTGTGCATGCAATGATTATAATGGACCACTGAGTTTGTGTTTTGAGTGAATTCTGTTGTAAAATGGTATTGTAAGTTTGGATATCAGTAGGCCTGTCACGGTAGCAAGTTTTGCCATGCGATTCATTACTCAAGGAGTTATTGCGATAGACGATAATATTGCGCGAAGCTTTAATTGTTGTCATTTTGAGACCATTTTCACCTAAAATAACAATAATGCCATAATAATTCAAATACACCAATTCAAAGATTAACATACTTTAATTTTTAAACATTTAGCTCGATGTGCAGACTAGTTTGTTCTCATCCAGTCCCCAGTCTGCTATAAACACGTCAGGATTTCTCCTGAGGTTTTGGCAATGCAGTGATCTGGAACATATGATCTCTAAATACTAACAGTTACATAGTCTATGTTCAAGCTCATATAAGGGGACATGTTTGGACTTGACCAGAGGTGGATTGGTAAAATCGAATGTCTCTGATCACCTTCAGTAGGTCATTTTTCATGTCATTGTAAACTTGTGGAATTGTTGTTTGTAGCATGTATGCTCATCCAGGCAATTCATACTGGCTGTGAAATGTTTTGACATTTTTCAAAATGTCGCTTTTTTAACAATATTAATGGGGTAGCATCGCTTTACCAATCACGCTGTCTCAGTGCACACCATGTTGCACTGTCCTGTTTGTGTTTAATCTGTCGGATAAACACCTTGGTGACCGTGGTGTCGGGAAGATGGAGCTAACCTTTTTGTTTAGGTCTTTTTTCACAGCTGGGAAAATTGCTGTGTTTGAAGTGCAGATGAAAACTTGTTGTATTGCCGTGTTTAGTTAATATGTCTTAAAACAAATGTGACCAGAGAAAAGAAAGACAAATGAAAATGCCTGCATCCGGTAAACTTATTGCGCACTTTTTTTCTAATTGTACGATTAATTGATTTGTTGCTTATTGCGACAGGCCGAGTTATCAGGCAGAGTGAGGGGAAAAAAAACAGATTAAACTGTGAGCCATAAAAGTGTCACATAGAAACACTTATGGAGATTATGTTGATCACATTCCGGCTCTCTGTGATGTAAAGCTGCAGTGGTTGGCCCAGCAGCACAACAATGAATGGGGGAAAAAAACAAACAAACTATAAAATGGAGGAAATAGCAGGCGATGAGAGATGCAGTAAAAATAGACTGGTACAGAGAGATAAACTAGAATACTGTCATGATTTTTTTATGAAGCAGATAGCTTAACAGCCATAACAAAGCAAGCTGAGGCAACTTGAGACGTAATCTGCAGGACCTGGACTGTTTACATCTAGGATTTAATCATGCAAATCCCAATTATAATGCATTTCCAGTGCCGGTACTTTGTTGTCATATCCCTCAAGCTCTTGTGAAATCTTACTCAGTGCAAACAATCATAAGTAGAAGCTCTTCTCCTCCTTACAAATCCTTTGCTGTTTGATTAAATGCACTTAAAACCATTGTGACAAACCTGATCCTGATTGAGGGGAACGTCATCGGCCTTCATTGCTGGAATCTGAATCAATGCAACAAGCAGGAATTTGTTTCTTGCTGCACATTTACGATCGCCCAGGGACTCAGTTTCTCTGTTTATTTTATGACCTGAGATATGACACCGTGTCAAAAATAGCCACCTTAATCCATCCTCAGGCTGACACCACAGGCTCAGTCAGGGGGAAAAAATGTTCTGTGTTGCATGCCTCAGGCACATCTACCTGCAAGGTCTTCCTGAAAACAGATGGCCCAGTGGCACATTTTTTAGACAGAACTGTGGTTTAAAGTAAACTTCTTTCTACATACATCATTTAAACCAGTTATCCTTGGAATGCAGTTTTATGTAAAATAATGGCTGCGCCAGTAGCTACCGTAACTACATTTCTAGGAATAATCAGTTCAGGCTCATTAGTCAAAACACAAGTAATTTATAAAGTCAGATGATCACGTTCATCCGGTGGTAATCACCATGGCGACTGGAAGCGAGGTACCGATCTAGAGCGGTTTGAAAGTGCCATCTTCAAAAATAATGACTCCATTAATTACAGAGCGATGTTTTTATGCAGCAGGTCTCCTTCTACACCATGCTAATTGAATGTACCAATAATGGATTTACAGCAAAGTCGTAATGCTTTCTGAGCTGTCTGTTTCTGGCCTGTCGTCTTCTTATAAATCAAGACAAAGTGGTCAGACAAATTGAGCTGAATGGTATGAAGAGAAAAGATGCGCAAATAAGAGAGCAAACTCATCGTGGAGCCTAAAAAAACAGGCCATCTCTGTTTGATGGCTGTTGGCTGAGAGACTTGAAAGGGAGATAAAACAAAGATGAAAAGCAGAGAGTCTGAAGACAGTTGTTACACAGAGAGAATGGGGTGATTAAGCCGATAAAAACAAAGACACACATGCACCGAGAGATCAGATGAACAAGATTGGTGTACCCTGTTTGTATGCCAAAAGTTGATGTTTGCGGCTGATCATAAAAGATGTAAACATCTGCTTTATGTTCAGCTTTTATTAAAAAATTAACCTAATTTCTGACAATTTTCTGATATTAAAATTTCTAATTTTAACACCCTGATTGTTTTTCTGACACAAGCACAAAGTTACTGCGATGGACTGGCGAGCTGTCCTGGGTGTACCCTGCCTGTCGCCCAAAGCCAGCTGGGATAGGGTCCAGCTTCCCCGCGACCCTGAATTGGATTAAGCGGTTTAGAAAATGAATGAATGAATGAAGCACAAAGTTAGTTTGCACACCTCTGATCATAGTTTTGAGTCACTTTCCCATTAAATTCAATGGGAAAATGTTCACAAGTACCATCTGTTAGCCCTTTTAAACCTGGACTGAAAACACACCATGCAGTCATTTTAACACACTTGTTTTTAAACTATTAAATGGTGACATGTCAATCAAACTTAGCTGCCATTTGTCTCTCCCCCTCAGCCCATTGCAGGTCATTGCAATCATTGCAGGTTCCTGTGCTTTGTGGTGTGGTTTTTGAGAGGAAGTTTAGATAAAAGGGCATGGAGTTTTGAAGTGTGCATTTTCAAAATATAGCTTGCTACAACTGTTTTTTTTTTCTCCTCAGAATCTGCAAGCTCACTATCATGAAGTGTTGGACAACCTCTGCTTAGGCATCTTGTCTGGTGGTACATCCTACCTCCAGCATTCCAATGGCATGATCCCAGTTAGGTTGCCTCAGCCATGGCATGCTATCAAATCTTATTTTCTCCAAACATGTGGTGACTTTTTGTAGGGCAGGATGTGTTTGACAGAGGGGTAGTCATTAGGGATTAGTTGAATGATTGCATTGTGACCCAAAATTGTGTTTTGAGACACAAGACGAGTCTGGTGTGACTAAATCCCATGTGTTGGGAATTATGAGAAAAAGAATACATGCATTTGAAAAACTCGTCTTTTCTTTTGTTTTTTTCTTTAATTAAGAGAGAAAAACTCACCACCCAAAATTGGGCCAAGTATGTTTTAGCTATTTGTGTATTATATGAGCAACTCATATTAACTCTAATGATCTGGCATTAAGCCTCTACAAACATCGACAGCTAAGCAGTCCACTCTCTCAGGGCAATACCATTTTGAAATTTACATAGCATATTAATGGACATCTGAAGTATTTAACAGCTTCTTTTAGGCCAGACCAACCATCTTGCAAGTTTTGAGATGTCTCACTGCTTCAGCACACCTGAATCATATAAATGGATCTTCCCAAACAGCTGGTTTAGACTCGTCCATTTGAGTGAGGTGTGACGAAACAGCGACACATCTGGAATGCTGGAGGATGGATTTGGATATCTTTGATGCTTAAGACTGAATGCAAAATGTGAAATTGATATGGAAGTTTTTGGGACTTTATAACTGGAAAAGCAGTCTTGAGACTGATAGAAACCATTTCTTACAACAGCTTTCTTTTGTCTTGCTGGTAAAATTCCTGCATGCATTTATACATGTTTGCTTTCCCATTTTGCATCAACAATCTGAAGGCTAGATGTTATTTTTGCTATTCTTAGTCCTGAAGGAGCTTCTTCCTTCCTGTATCTCTTCTGGTTTAAAACTTGTGCTCTATTTAATATCCTCCAAAACTTTTATTTATGCCTGTATATACTCCTTTGCCTCATGTTCCCTTGTGAACCAGTCGCGCTTTCAGTCATTCTCTCAGCTGATAAGCTCACAGCCTCCACCCTTCTTGCATTTTTCTCTCCTGTCAGTCAACTTCTAGCGGAATTGATCACGGAGGCTATGTAAGATGCAGGGCAAGCTTTCTGTTCCGTTCACTTACATGGAGATGAATGTTAATCAGTTTGATGGGCATAGAAAATGTGTTGAAAGCTACTACATACTCCCATGTGAAATTCTTATATATCATTTCCAATGCATGCAGTATATTGTGTGTTTGAGTTGGCAACAACATCCGCTGGTTGGATGGTTTTTTCAACGATTTATCTGCTCTAATGCTAAAATTTCATCCAGGTTTATGTCCAGGAATGCATGATCTTTTAAACCATTACGTTAAGGAAAGACAGCTTTCAGAAATGATGCATTTGGATGACTAAGGATATTTTTTCAGTGCAACATTACTTTTTGTGTTGCACTGTGTTGCTCAACTCATACCACTCAAATGTTAATTATATTTTCGGTTGGGGTTGTTGGAATAGGCTATATAAAAGATAGATGCAGCCTTTACTAAGGAGAGCATGGAAGCTAGAGCAGAGCTGCAAGAGAGCGTATGGAGCTGAGATGGACAGATAAGCTCAGAAGTCTGATTATTGGAAGAATAAATTATCTCTTTTAACCCATAAAAACTCAACCCATGAAAAAATGTTAAGATGAGTCTAATTTTTTGAATATGTGGTCTTTATTTATCCCTTTAACAAAATGTAAAATAAAAAGTACCAAAAATTTTAAGGGATAGTTACCATTTATTACCATGTGATACGTCCAAATTTTTATAGTATAATCTTCTGCTATGTGGTGTCTCTTAAGGAGCAGAAGACAAAAATCAGATTGTGTTCCACAAACATTGTGTTGACCAAAGTTTGCACCACAAAGCAATGCCAAAAACTGTATGCATCGTATTTGTCAAGCTGGGTTCTTGTGGGTTAAAAAGGAAAACAACTTGCTTCACTGTTTGAATGAAGGAATAGAACTGTATTGTCATTGAGCCAGCATCCCAGCAAAACAAAATTTCCAGTACAACCCAGTCCAAGGTTACACCAATACAGACAGGACAATACAGGATCAGGATGACTGTCTGTCCACACACAGCACGACCCATGCAGCTGGGAAACAATAACACACATCAGGATGGCCAAGATGAAAAAAAGACTAGAATCTCTACACTGCACCTTATGGGAGTTATGCAGTTTTGAAAGGTTGAAAGACAAGCACAGATAATTCTAAGGTCACAGCACACAGAAACACGTGGTGGGGAGGAAGTTGGGTCTCCAAAAACACACCCAAGGTCGGTCGCAGCCATGTAGACGCAGTCCAATTCAACGTGAGAGTCCCGGAAGTGGGAGGCTGGGGGGGGGAGTGACCAACCAAGGCAGTGAGTTGCAGGGAGGTGTGTCTGTAATATTTTCATGTGAGTATGCGTAGGCAGTGAGTTGTGCGATCCAATAACCCATTCACAGTTTCTTAACATTTTTTGATTTAAAAAAAACAAACAAAACAAAACAGAAAATTGAAGATGGTTCTTTGCCACTGCAGTGACTTACAGTTTCTGACTCAAGAGTGAAGGGCGATCCTTACAGTTGCGTGCTGCTTGAAAAGCGACTAATCAGGCTTTCTAACAGTGTAAAATACAACACCATCTGGTTTTAGGGGTAAAATAATTGACCAAACAAATTTCTTTACTTTTTGTGCTAGGTTTAGTTTCATATAAGCTCTCTCTGTGTAACCAGAGTATAGTATAATTCTTTTTCCCATGACTAACAGCTAAATTTTCATTGCTACAGATCATTAGTGTCAGCAATATTTCAAGTTTGAAAGTATTAAGACATAAAAATAATTGGTAGCTCCTGCTGCAGGTCAGCATTGTAGACTTTTATAGGATGTCTTGAAGCCAGATCTTGCAATTTGTACTTTATTGCCTGAAACATGCAAAACCACTTTATGATCCTTTAAAATCTCAGACACAGACAGCTCCTCTGTACAATGATATCTTTTAGTCATTATGCTAATTCTTTTGTCTTCCTTTTTCATTTCTTTTTAACCAGGATCAGACTTTTTTCCTTCTACACAGGTTTGTTTCTTTAAAGGTGATTGATCGATGATATCCCAGTCCTGATACAAGTCCATGTACGGTCTTACCTGCTTTGCTCTACAGTCTGAAGGAGATCAGTCTCCATAATTCAGTCCTCTAGGGTATTTTTCCACTGAGCTGCCCCACCAGATACCCGCAGACATTTTAGCCCACAGTCTCCATTGCATGTTGGAGCCCTCATTTGTCTGAATTTGTCTTCCATCACAAGCAAAGATGGTCCTTTTACCAAGCGTGAATTTATTGAAGAAGCACATGTTTGATTTGATCTTTAATCAAAGTAGAGGTGACAGCATGAATGTCATTACATAGTGGGAACAGAAAAGGCAGCGACTGCTGCAGTATGGTCTGTGTCATTAACAGATGCTAATATATAATCTAAAAGAAGAGGACACAGGGTGAAAATAGAGAGAAATGAGTCGATGCCATGTTTGATGCTGACACCTTTTTCAGCATCATTAACTGGTGCCATGACAACTTGTGCCCATGTGGATCAGCGCTCATGTCTGTGAGCCATCATTAATATCATCCAGAACCAGTATTGCAAAGGTATTAAGAGATTAGTGTGGCAGCAAGTGCTCATGTAAAATGGATTTGTCCTTTTATTCTGCTCATTGGATCCTTGTCATTAGGATGAATTCCCAAGTGATGGTAATCAAAGAGGGTTTTATTCATCTGACTTCCAGAATCAGGGTGGCATAGGTAGTAGGAAGTTAACAAGTTTCACTTTTTTTTTTCACATGTCAACCATTCACTGATTCCATGCTCCTATTTACGCCTTTTTTTTTTTTTCTTTGGCCTTTTGCTACAATTGGAACTTGAAACTTGAGGTCACCCAATGGTGAGACATTGAAAACAGGTGGCCAAATGGCCAAAATTGCCATTTTAGAGACTTATCCTGAACAATCTCTCCGAAAAACTTTCTAATATTATTCTGCTTGTTGTCAGAGTTGACCCCTGCAGACATTATGTACACAGACTGTACCAATATTTGATGGCTATTTAGGTTGCAGTTTGAATGTGACCCAGCAGCCAAACTCATAATAGCATTGTTTGGTCCATTTTAAATGAACTCTCATCCACTTCCATGGAGAGGGGGTCCTGGTTCACTCAAAAGTACGAAAGAATAGCAGCAGCTAGCTGGTACGAGCAACTTGGGATCAAAATAAAATAGAATATATAAAAAAAGTAAAAGGGTTAATCAAGTTAGCTTTTTCTTTTTCAGTGCCTAAACCTGGTGTACTACAAACTACATTCAGCAAGAGTCCTTGTATATTTGCTGAGCTAATGAGAGGAAAGCATTGGGTGGTGTTCCACACTGGGGTTTTTGCTGGTGTGGAGAAAGGTTTTAACGAGAAATATTCGTGAATTGCAGGTGTGCCCAGTTGCAATAAAAGCAGATACTGATGCATACTGCTACATCTAATGTGAGACAGTAAGAGCTAATGGGCCGCTACAGAGAGGGAGGTAATGCAGCGTAGAGGACGGGATGAGACACCACAAATACAGCGGTGAGGCTAATGCAGCATCACATCATCAGAGAGGAGACAGATCAGCGAGATGGGATGAGTCATGAAACTGCTGGGAGGGGGTCATCAGACTATGTGCTTCTTCATATTGTTTGCAAAATGCCAGTAATTGTTCTTGTATGTTCTCTATAAGATCAGTGACAAAAGATTACAATCAAGTCATGGAATTTTTAGATATTACTGTCAGAAGTTTAGATTTTATACATTAGCAAAATATTGAATAAGGGACGTAAAAAATTGCTAAGAGAAAGCTTCTTAGTAATTTTTTGGTTCAAAACTTGTTCCATACACTGCTGCAGCCAAAGGGCAGGACTGTTTGTTTCATGGCAATGAGCCCGAGTTTAGCAGGGCAATGCCAATGCCACCCCGGCTGCCTTCTTGATGTCAATGTGTGCAGGAATGGAAAAACAAATCAGTCATCACCTGCTGCGATGATTCTTCCCCCGTGTGACAGTGCGAACGTTTAAAACATCGTCTGTCTTCTGTGTGTGAGACAGAACTCCAAACAGCAGCCATGTCTGCCTGTATTTTTAATGACCTCCTCTCGCAGTAGCCGATGAAGCCTGCAGAAAGGGAGAAATCGAAGGACCAAAGCCACATCAGAATCAGCAAAAAGAGCATGTTTGTATTTAATATCCAAGAATTGTTCTCATGTATTCTTTTGAACCTTTTTTTATGCTGTTTCAGCCCTGATTGGGCTTTAAAGAACGAGGTCGTGACCTGATTCGGTGCGCAGCGTGCACCATATGGACTCATATCAGCTTGAAAGTCGATGTCCCTTGTGCTCCTTCCCTCTTGCGATTAACTGGGATTCCATGCTGTCAGATGCTAATAAACACCTAAGACATTCTTTAACTTTATCAGTAGGCACCAACTTCATCACACAAGTCCTGCAGGAAAATAACACGATTGGAAATTTGCTAAATTGATTTTTCTTTCTCTGTCGTGTCCTATGATGCTTGTTTTTCATTTACCAAAACGACCTTCCTCCTGGGAGAAATATTCCCACAGCAGGTTCATTGCGATGACAAATGGGCCATTTCAGGAGGTAGGTTAAAGGTTTGTGTGCTCAGAGAATATGCGGAGAAGATTAATAAGGACTCATAATGAGGTTAATAAGGATGAAAATCAGGAAGGAAAACAAATGTAACATTTGTCATTTGATCTTTTTTCAATCATGGTGACAATTTAGTACAAACAAGATTTACTTCATTATGCTTTAGGCTTGGGTCTGCTACATCTCTTCAGTGCTGCTTTGCTAATGTCTACATGTAGTTACATTTTGTTGCCACTTGGGGGCGGACGTAGAAACACGTGGGACAGTCTGACGCTTGCGCTATTCTTGATTGTGTTCTTGTTGATCTGTCAGCTTTGTTTTGCTGTGAAAAAGACTGAAGTCACAGTCGAAGATGATGTGCTCTGCAGCGAAGTGAAAATAAGTGTTCAAATAAAAGAAAAAGATTATCCCGTGTCCTTTTCACCCTTCCTTCATTGTCATTTATCCTCTTTGGTGTTTCATCCCCTTTGTGATGAAATCTGTTGTTCTGAGCCTTCTCCCAGCTGAAATTGGTGAGTTTGCCTGCACTGATTTAATGCTAAATCCTTTACTTTGGTTTGACTGAGATCAGTGCAGACTCGTATGTCTGTGCAGGCATAATTGAGCCCACCTGGCACTGACCTTTACACCAGATGCACAATATGAAGGCTGTTGAAATATTTAAGTAAGCAAACACCTTCAAAGCCACCAATTGGCATAGCAGTTTAACCAATAACAATTTTTAAAAATAAAAAATAAAAACTTCTCTGAAAATTTGCCTCAGACACTGATCTCTTTCTAAAGCTTGCAGCTGCATTGTGAGTTTCAAACTAAACAAACCACAGTGCTCGCAAATGACCCCATCAATGTCAGCAGATGGCTGAAACAGCTGACACAAATGTCTAGCAAAGATACATGGCATCCATCAACCCTCACTGTCTGACGCTTGCGGTGGATTGGAGGAGGCCTTGTTAATTATATCTGCTGTGCCGAGTATTCTGTAACTGACCTACTGTTGTTTGCTGCACTTGTTGTTTGGATAAAGCTGCACAGTTGCAGGAGACGCGCTGCTATAAGCAAGAATGCACTCTTTGGTAGATGTCTGCCTCAGACTCCCCAGGGTTGGCACTTTGCTGGGGGATCAGCTCTGTGTGCCTTGAAGAAATCCAAAAACTGATATAGAGGAGTTGGCTGTTTAATGTTATGAGAGATGATAAGGCAACTCTCTAAAGGACCAGTCAGAAAAGCTGAGACTGTAACTAATCAATGGACTGCTGCAGGGAATCTGGAGTATAAATAAATAAATGGAAAGGGAATGCCTCTAAAATCTGGTTCTGCAGTTGACTGTTGCTCTTTGACGAAAAATGAAGTAAAGTATTTTATATTTTGTTTAATGCTTAAATGACCAAGTAGAAGAAATGGACTCAAAAGGACGACACGCTTAGAGAGCAGATGTAGATGATGCAGTTGTCAGAATGACTAATTCCCCTTCTAAAATCTGTCCTTTTCGGGCTCCTGGAATAGAGACTTCTTTACATGGTAGATTATCTTTACACTCTCTCTGACGGATTCCAGGGACATCTATATAGATCTCACCAACCCAGTTTCTATTCGTCAAAATATGTTATTTAAGATTTGAGCTGATTCTGCTCGTCCCCTCGATGGTTTGGCCTTTGACCTACCCATTTATATTTCCAAAGACCTTGTTGAATTTTCTCATAGGCTCAGATTTTTTTGTGGTTGTGAATGTGACCTTGCAGCGTGGAGGTATTGTTATGGCCCTAGCTGTGCGAAAACCTGCATTGTACTGCATATCACCTCAGCATAGCTGAAGCTGGAGGATTTATCCCTCAGATGTCTTCACTGTAAATCCTGACTTTGCTCTGTAATCTGACTGATAATACCCATTCCCTGCTCTTGAATGCATAATGGTGTTTGTTTGTATGTTTTAAGTAGGCTTGTTTTTGTGTATAGTGGATTCCATTACATTGTATACCGAGCGCTCCCCGAGTGGGACCAGAGTAGCTCTGCTTGTATACAGCCCCACTTAGCTGCACCGCCACCCCCCTGCCTCAACAATCGATTCTTCCTCTTAGCTGGACTCCCTGCCCTTACTTTCATTCCCTCCGTCATCCCAAAAGACTGTCAGTCAGACAGAGAGGAAATGGAAAGACAATGAAACAAAGAGAACTGAATGTAAACAAAGACAGTCCGATTAAATAGAAGCCTGAAATGTAAGTTAATGGGTACATTGGCTGATTTTACGCTAAAGAGAGATTTAGATTACAAGTCATTGTTATTGCTTTCATTTTGAGGGTCTTTATCAGAACAAATGAGCCAAACGTTTGAGCCACAGAATGTAAAGTTCGGTGGTTCACTTTAGGCTCCAAATCCGCTGCTTTATGGACCACAACCCTCTCTCAGCAGCATCACACTCTCACCGACACTCCTGCCCTCTGACACCCACGTTCTTCTCATCCGTCCGTCCACACCTTAATGAGGAAGCTCATTATGGACAAACAAGCTGCTGCTCCTCTGAATAAGCAACTAGGACGACCCTGCTGTTCAGTGAGGTGTGGCGCAGCAGCCTGAATATTTTATTGATTCTACAAGTCCGGCTGTTGATCTGTCTTATGTACCCTACGCCATTAATATAGTGCATGGAGAACAAAGCCCTGCGTCCTATGAGTTCATCAGGTTGCAGTAATTGTTAAGTGGCTGCTTTGTCGTGCTATTGCAGCGGCTGCAAGAGGTCAAAGACATTTCAGATAATTAATGATCGCTGTTGTTAAAGGGTGTGGGGCTTCTCTCTGGTCTTGTTCTTTGGATTCTGCATTTGTGAGGATGCAAGGAAGCAGAGGTGGTGATGTTATGCATATAATTGTTACGACTTATGTTGACTAGATGTTCTCAAGTTAAGTAATTTTCATTTTAATAGAATTTTATGAGCCAGGGATGATGGTTTTAAATGCAGCACCATAATTCTCCAAATTATTTGGTCTGTAAACTGCAACAACTTCGTCTGACCAGAAGTGTTGGTGGAATACTGTGTATACTATTTCAGCAGATGCTTGACATGCACAGAGTTTTCTCTTTCGTCGCAGGAAAAGCAAGCATAACATACATAAAAAATGGCTGTTTTCCATTTAGTTAAACTGGTTTTTCTCTTTTTTTTTTGTGGCTCATGGATTATTGCAACGCATATTAGAAGAGAGCCATCTTTACAAAGTTCTGTTTTATCTGTTGCCCCCCTGCTGTTAGCCACATTTTTGTGTTACTTTTGCTGACTTTATGTTGGGGGATGAACTTCTCCTGACTTTAGGAGTGGAGTTAAAAAAAAAAAAAAACCACTTGTGTCAGTCATGTGATCTCATGGGAGCATCAGCAAAAACAACTCTTTTAGAGAAATATCTATTTTATTCTCTGTGTTTCAGTGGCAACTATAGACTTATAAGATGATAAATCTAAAGGGTTGAGATGTAAAAAAAAAAAAGAAATCCCCAGAGCATTTGTTTTTCTAGTTACTGTACAGTAACTCCTAAAATAATTTGTTTTTAGCAGTTTTCCCACTGCAAATTAAACATATATTGTGCCTGAATGTGATTTGAAAAGAGAAGGATAAAGGTTGCGAGAAGGAGGAGGTGAACTCAAATATATCCCTTTTTGTGAGACACCAACAATGTACCCACCACGGATGACACAGATGGTTATTATTTGAGACTTCTATACATATTCTCAACTATGATGTTCATATTTTTTTATGTCGTCTATGTCTTATGTTCTTTTCTGGCATCTATGTATTATATCGTTGCATTTTAATGTTTTAAGTCCATCTACCTGCCAAGGGACTAAAGATGTAAATTGGTATTGGCTATACTCTTGCATATATATATACATGAAAATGTATACTAATATGCTTAGTTCCTATTGTTATATAAATAAAGTGAATTAAATTGAGAGTGATAATAGTAGCCGAAAACAAGCATTAACTATTAGAATATATGTGTTGCATCCATCACTCCTGTCAGCCAATCAGGCAAAGTTAAGATGTCATATAAGTCCTCTAGGATGCTGCTGGAAGATATCAAATATATAATCTGAACCAACATCACTGCAGGTGCTTTGCTGCTGTCAGGTTTTATTGTCATGTGTATTGATATGAAGTGCTGGCGAAAGTCAGGCACCCTATTACTATGGCTTATCGGATGGGTTGGGTTTGGAATTGAAGCTTAATTATAAATATGACTAAAAAATGGTACCACATTTCATAGGCAGAGTTTAAAATTGGTTTATCCATTCCTGTTTTCACAATAGACCGTATATGAAAGATGGATGGAGCCGCCGACGGTTAAATGTGAAGCCTATGTGGAAGTGCATAAAACTGCAGTTCCCCCTTCATCCACTAGGGGCTGCAAAACAGAGCAAATCCCCATAGACTCCCATGTTAAAAAGACCAAGTTCACAGCAGAAATAAACATGTTTACAGCCTGGTTTAAAAATCAATTTTTGGGTTTAATAGGTCAGGCTTACCTTCATGACAACTGTGGGGGGTCTGAATTTTTTTCTAACTCACCCATTTAAAAGTAATTTAATCTCGAAGTTTGGCATATTTAAGGGCATGTCCTTTTGATTGACAGGTACCCAATCTCCCGCTTCAAGTCAGAAGAAAGTAGAACAACCATGGTTTATAGCCGGTTAGTAACGTGACTTAGCTTTAGCCCGCTTAATTCCGTTAGCTGGTTATCTCCTATTATCTTCGGGGTAGGTCTTAGTTAAAGTAAGCTCGATGTCAATCATCCACCATGACACTCACAGCCCCCCCTCTCAGCTCTACTTCCTTGTCCATATATGTCTTTTACGGGCGAGTTGACACACATGCCTCTGCCAAGATGGCGATGGTAGAAACCGCCCACTGAGCTTCAATTCAGCTCTTCAGAAACCTATGGGTGACGTCACAGAGGCTACATCCATCTTTTTAAATCCAGTCTATGGTTTTCACCGATAAAAAAATTCCTAGAAGAGCTGTGGGAGATAGTTTTTAGAGTCCACCACATTCAACGGACTGCCAAGTTTCACATTAAGGACCTTGGGTACGTGACCTTCCACTATAGGCAACACACTCCCCAGCAGTCCCATCATAACAGAGACAAGGAAAATTATCCCCCTGTCATTTGCTTCTAGTGAAAACAGCCAGCGTCCACAAGGACTGTGAGGAGGTGGTCTGTGTAGTCAGAGGGAAGAGTAGCAGGCTTTATGTGAGATGTATGTAGAGCACACTGATAAGCTCACAGTGTATTAAAGACAGCCTCAGCATCTGAACCATCTCTGTTGTCCCATCCAAGACTGTTTGCTGTGACCTAAACAACAAGGCATGAGTAATAAAAGACATCAACACTCTATATAATGATAAGAAAACTTTGAAGGTATGAACCTTATTAGGGATGCTCAAGACAAAGATCTTGGAGGAAACTGGAAGAAGCTGGAGTGGAAACTCAATCTGAACAATAAACGAGACATCCGGAGTGGCATTAGGACTGTCACTGGTTTCAGACCAGCCACAAGTGAAGTTCCCCACCCCCATATCCTTAAAGCCTCACAATCTTCAGTGACATCCGCAGTCGCACATTTGTCTTCACTCCCTTCACTCTTCAAGCTGACACCTCTGCTCATGCCCCACCTACTCCTCCCCCATCTGCCACCTCCACTGTGTCATTTACTGTTGAACATGTTTAGAGACAACTGATGAGCCTTCGCACAAAAGTCTGCATGCCCTGATGGAGGTCCTAGTGTCCTTAAGACCATTGTCCTGGTAGCTGTTACTGACTTAATGAAAAACAGGAAAGACTTGTCCTGCAAAGGCTCAGACTCCCGGTCCACTCAGGTTGCTTGCAACCCTGACTTGGTGTTGCAAATGGTGGCATGGGTTCATCCATCCATTGTCTTTACCAGATTACTCCAGTGTGTCACAGTGAGGTTAAAGCCTTTTTCAGTTGTGACTAGGCAAGAGAAAGGCCACACCGGGGACGGATCAATTTTGAATTTTTGTGAGACTAAATAAGATTAGGATGGGAAATAAGTGTAAGTTCTTCAAAATGAAGAGATCCAGAGCATCAAATGATCGTAAAGATCAGTGCAAGGAGCGTATTTTCATCATGCAGAGTGCCAAGCGTTTAGAAATCCTCTGCTGTTCTGCAGGGCATTATTTATACACACAAAAAAAAAGAATATAACACCATTTGACCCTATTTGAAGGACAGAATTTAAAATTACTTTGACAACAGAATTATATATTTAATAGTAACATGACAGCAAAAACACTCGGTAGAAGTGCGTAAACACTATGCACAGACAAGGACAACCACAGAAGCACCTAAATGAATTGAATGAAGACCTTGAAAGAGCTTTATTAGACCATTGTTTAAAAATCACAAGTATACATTTCTCTGCTTGCAGCAGCTTTGTTTCTTGTGTTCACTCTGTGTCCTTACATTCTAGCGGTGTCACAATTTCGATGTTTAATCGTAATCGATCGAAATTACGTCATGATCTCGAACATTTAAATGAAAAAGAGGATCGACGATTTACCCCCCCTCGCTGTTTTTTTGTGTATTTGTCAGTGTGCGTGTGTTTCCCCATACAATAGCGATTGGTTTGGCTGAGCTACATTATGGAGCTGTGCAACCAAGTAAAAGCGCATGAAGTCGCTGCATATTGTAGCCGACGCTACCTGTTAGCTAACCGGCACTTTATGACACCATGGCAAGTGCCGATAAAGGAGACATGGTACCGGAGCTTCAAGCTGCTCCTGCTTCTCTTAAATCACCAGTGTGGAAATATTTTGCGTTCCTGGTGAGTTATGTGGACAACGTTCGCGTTGTCGACAAGACGGCAGTGTGCATGATATGCTATGTGCGCGTACCATACCTGACCACAGGACACACTGCTATAACTAACGCTATAGGGCTATTTATAACAGCAGACCACAGTCACTAGATGGCAGGCACCCTCTGTGACTTCTCATTTTTGTTATTATTGTTATTTTGTTGTTTTTAACTTGACCAAGGACAAGATTGTTATTTTTATATCTTTATATTGTAAATAAATTAATTTCAAATTTGACCATAAGTGTCTAATGTGATACATTACACAAGAATAATGAAAACTGCATCACTTAAATGTAGCCCATCTATTGACATAAGACTTACTGTACAAAAGTTAATGAAAACAAATTATCATAGACAAGACAAGTCTAAAAATGTCAGAGGTCTCTGTGCTGTAAGAAAAAGAGAAAAATATTGAGGGTCGAATCGAATCGCGACCCTAAAATCGAAAACCAAATCAAATCGAGGATTTGGAGAATCGTGACACCCCTATTAAATTCCCAACATAAACGTATTCATGGGGCATTCTCATGCAGCTGGGTGTTTCAGTGGAGTTCAGTGTACAGTTTTCATAAAGTTAAGCGTTGCTGGCCCACTTTGTTACCACCTTTCCTTATCAACAATAGCTTTTTAGCCATTCAGCCCATTTGTTTGTCATAACTTCTCAGCACAAGCACAGAATTATATTTGAATTTTGTTTTTTTTTTATTTCTCACTCTGCAGGTTTATCAATATTCACTCCATGTAAACAGGAAGGATTAGGTTCAAATAGAAAAAGCTGTTTTTTTCCCCCACATTATTCTGTTTTTATTTTTAATCTTCTCTTTCTTTATTTTTTCCTTTGCATAATTTGCTTTAACGTCACTAGTTAAATTTTTGTCTCAGGGATTAAAACGTGCAGTTTCCACAGTGATGTTCTTTGGTAATAACATTAATAAAGTTAATAAACAGTAAACTAATATATTTATTGAAAAAAAAAACAAATGAAAAAAAATCTAAATACAAATGGGCTTTTCTAAAGATAGTTACATGAAGAGAACTGCTTTTACTGGCTTCTCTCCATTTGCCAATCATTGGGAAACATTTCTATCAGCAGTCCCTTGAGCAACAAGATGTTTCAAAACATACAGTTGGAAATAATACAAGAATTTTTGAGGAGAGATTGGATGCAAACAGCTTCACGAACAGGGAAAAAGTCCCCTGAGTTGCAGAAATGTAATTCTACAGCTTTTCCACTTGAAATTAAATTTTAGTCTCTTTTTATGCTTTTTTAATTTAAACATGAAATATAAAGGCTGTTAGCACAGAAATCAAGAATATGTCAGCTAGTTATGTCTTCCAAGCGTCCTTGGGAGTGTAAACAGGAGCTGACGAGGACTGGTCAGGCCAAGGTGTGCTAAAGCCTTGGTCCAACCAACTAAGGAAGTTCCACACTCTAATGTAATTAATTAAAACATTTATCTGAACAGACAAAGCCCAGCTGATGGATTATATTAGGATGCTGCATCTTGGCCCTGCACGGCTGACTGGGAAATGGATCATGATTATCTCGCCAGTAGAACAACAGAGACACACACAGGCCCATCACCTCATATCAGATCAATTATCAGCAAGGCTCTCTTTCTCTCAAATACTCTGTGCCATGATGGAGCTCCTTCCCAGACATCATTTGAACATAAAAAAATCTCAGCTTGCATTTAATAATAATAATAATAATAATAATAATAATAATAATAATAATATAAAAATAATGAATTTTATATATACGGCACATTTTCAAGAACTCAAAGACGCATTACACAATAAAAGATAAGGTTTCATGTTTTATTTTGTAGTTTTTCCCTGTTTCGTTCCATCATGTCGTATTTCCTGTTTTTGTCTACTGCTCATTTGATTATAGGTTCATTTAGTTTATTCTATTCAATCCACCTGTGTCTTATGTTTTCTCTGTGCGTATACTTCCTGGTTTTTAGTTTTCAGAGCTGCTTCGTTGTGTGTGTTTGACTGTTTCTAGTTCCTCTCTGTTGCTTTAGTTATTAAAATACAAGTCTCAGTATTTTCTCTGCCTCATGCCTCTCCATTCTGGACTTGAATCCACATCTCTGTGCATGATAATAAGAACACAGAGAGATAAAATAGTGTATAAAAAAAGAATTATTTTAAAAGAAAAATTAAGTGTTAAAAGAAGAACAGATGAGTTTTTGGTTTGGATTTAAAGGTGGCAGGATCTGTGACGTCTTGGATATATTGTGGTGGGAGTTCCAGAGGGTTGGGGGGGCAACAGAAAAGGCCCTACACCCCTAGATTTAGATTTTTATTTATGGAGAATCCTCTTCTAAAATGTACAATGATGAGACAAGAGTACAGCACAAAGATTGCACTTTGTTGATAAAATATCACTCTGATGCAAGGATATTAGTCGCTGCTGTTCTTACGCTTCTATTCACTGACTCGGCGTGCCAGGCTGGTTATACTTTCTGTTATGTAATCTATAGAAATAATTCCCATTTCTTTCTTCCTTTTTCTATAAGTCTTTTATAATTCATACAAAATCATCTGAATGCCGCAAACCCAACCAGCTTCAGTCATGTTGCTCGTTTCTATTTAAACATGTTTTAATTGTATGAAGTTTAACTAAAGCCTGTTTAATGATATTATTTTGTTTCACCCCCTTTCTGCTTCTTATGTGGTATAATGGAACCGGCAAGGAGTTAATGCAACAAACTGTTTATGTCAAGGCTCTTAACTGCTGATATTAAAGCCATTACATGTCTTTGAGCAATTGTAAGCCTTAATGAGATGGATTTAGTCGCAAAGCCAAACAGAGAAGCACCACTACAACAAAAGGAGAGTCCTTAACTTGAATAGAGGCTGTTGGTCTGGTTAGCAATGAATAGGTTACAATCAAATCCCTTGTAGCGCTACTGTATTAAAACACCTTTGTACATAACTTTACCCCCTTACTAGGCATTTGCTATTAACATCAGAAATGCTTCATAGTTATTGTTTGCATGAAAGGTAACCATTTTTATTTACAATTGCTTCACATTTTTTGGCCAACAAATGGATGCTGGTTCCCGTTAAGTTTTATCTGTATAGTATATTGTTGACGTTTCATAAAACATGACCTTATATATTTGTCATACAAATGACTGTCTCAACAGAATCACCGCTACAGTCCACGCTTTCTTTTCTTCACAGCAGCTGAACCAAATGCAGAACACAAAGTCATGCTTTTTTTTCTTGGATTATATCCAAATATTTTCACCTGTTTAAATCCACCAGCGTTTAAATTTCTGCATGATGTGAATTTTTGTTACAAAACATGTTTTAGGGAAAAAGACTGCCAACATTTTAGTAGTTAGTATAGCTAACTTGGTGTACTATGTGAACAAAAATATCACTTTGACACCTTGATTTTCTCTGTCCCTTTTATGTCCAAATGGTTGGCCAATGCCTCAGTAGAATAATGCATTCAATTTTGTTTTATGCCATTTTTACAGTATCTACAAACATCTAGAACAAGATTTACTGCTTAGAAAGTATCATTTATTGCTTATAAAATACAATAATGTCATGTTATTTTTTTGTTTGCAACAGTCTAAATCTTGTAATATCACTTTAAACTGCTGCTTATTTTCCTCCATTTGCATCCTCTACACTAGCGCTGCATTCAGGCAAACCACATGTAAAATTCAGTCCTTTGGTTTAGTGTGTCATATCCTGTTGCTCCTCTCATCCCTCGACAGTCAGCTGGTTGAAACTATATTGCACGGTCTCTGCAACAACTGGCTTCTCTGACATGACAGCCTTTCCGGGGCACTGTTTGGAAGTTTAATACTTCTTACAGTATATGGCTTTGCAAACAGCAGCAGCTTCCACAGAGCCCATCTGTGAAAATGCAATAATGTCCTTTTTTTCCCTGGAGAGAAGACACACGGGCATCTTTATCTCCCACCGACCGACACTCTCCATATTCCGACTCTAAATTACTTCCTGTGCCTGTGTGATGGAGAAGTAAAAGAAAAAGATAAGTCTGAGGCACAAATATGGAATTTATCTACTGTATAAATGGCAGTTTCTTGTGGGAAGCCTTTTAAAGGGAACCCTCTGACAGACTGGAGAAATGACTCTTTAGAGTCCTGTGAGAGCTGATAGGAAGAGAAGGATCTGCAGTGGCCTGGAATGAAGTAGTGTGTAGCATACATAGCACATGTCATTTTATCTGCGTACAATACACTGTAACCTGTGTTTTGGTTCAGTAAGTGTAGGAAGTATTGAACAGAGGCTGGTGGTAGGGGGCAAGTTAAAGAACAGAAAAAAAAAAAAAAAGCAGAGCACCAAAGTAACCTCAGTTTATTGCTAGTTAGAGAACAGCAGCACTGAAGAGAAGTAGTAAAGATAATTGGTCAAAACAGTAATTCATCTATTCAGTTAAAGGGGGAAGTACATTTAATCCATATTTTGTTGCTTATTGAACAAAAAAACGTGATAATGTTAATATAAAAGTCTAAAGCTACATAAGCTTTTACAGTATTTACACCTCCTCCATAATCCCGTGTCCTCTGCTAAGGTATTGTTAGCTAAAGAAACCTCTCTTAAAAAAGTCCTTCTAACACAATGCAAACACAATATATTATCTTTAGCAAAGGCAGTTCATTGTTGAAAGCTACTGGTTGTTACTAGCAACAAATGCTAGCTTAGCAAGGGAAAGGATAAGTCCTTTACTCGTCTATTAGCCTGCTAAGCTAAAGTGTTAGCTTAGCCATTTTGAAAATAAGGTCAGATTGTTTTTAGAATTGTTTTTTTAAGCTTTGCAGACATAATGAATTTAAATCATGGACATTTGTGTGGGTGGTGCACAGGTGTGTTTTTTTTTCAGTTCTGCACACTGATGTTTTGATGTATCGTAACCTCTTCAATAAATTCCAGTATTTTTTTTGTATTTATTTTTTCCCTTAATAGTTCAAAGCGCCCTTTGAGCTGAGTGTTATGTACTATAGGCTACAGCTCAATATCTTACTCAACATGGCTCAATGTGTGTAGTCCTGTGCAGTGCACTAGGAAGTATCTGGCAAATGAAACAGTCTTAAAATAAATAATATGTAGGGATGTATAAACAATAAAATGCCCTGCTGTTGAGTTTTTTTTTCTATTCTTTTTTTTTAAAGCCAGTGTAGTTTGTTTTCTTTTCACCGTTTGCTAGTTTTTACTCCTTGTATTTAAACTTGGATGTGATTTGTTTGCATTCAGTCATCACACACACCATTTCTCTCCAGCCTCCATCAGAGATGTAGATTCTCCCAAGAGAGAGAAAAACAGGGGGAAACTGTACCTTGAGAAGCAACATTCACCACATCAGATTTTTTCACCCCTCAGCATACTGCTTACTGATTTCCGATACAAACCTTGATGTGTCCCTGGATGTTTGCAGCATAATTTAAGTAATTCGGCTATACACAGTGAAAAGAATATTTTGCTTCAGTACAAACCCAAAGGAGCTTCTTCATAAATATCTGACAAAACACATAAGAGACATTTGTTTATATGTGATACTTTTGGCTTCTTTATTTATTTTAAGTTGTTGATCTGAGTTAATCAGCCTGACTTTTTGACAAAAAAAAAATCCTTTTTTGTCCATATGCATCAGATTACATGGAATAATTGTTGAGACTATGTTTAGTAAAACAAGCCAGTTGTGTAATCGAATATGAGTGGGATGCCTCTGCTTGAAGCGCTCTGTCATACTGTGTTGTTGTTTCCAGTAAGAATTACACTGGCTGCAGCTGAAGAGCTAATCAAGGCAGAAGGCAAGCAGTGCTTCTGAGTGGGTATTTAAATTTGGGCAGATTTACACAGAAGCAACATGGGTTCAAGCTGTTAATATTCGAACTTGATTATTTTTTATTTTATTTATTTATTTATTTATTTATTTTTAGAGATTTTGCTGTTTATCTATTCAATTTGATCAAAGATTTGGTGAATTATTAGGACACTTTTCAGGAATGATGAATCTTATATCTTCTTAAACTCTTTAAAAGCAACTATTGTAAATGTAAACCTTGGCCTGTATGATTGAACAAGTAAAAATAGTTGTTTCTGAAATACAGAGACCATCTTGGCCCTTTTTTTCCATCTCAACATCCAAAACCTTGAACATCTTGCTTTTACACTGTGAAAAGAGGCTGTTTATCACTGACTTGTTTTTCCTCTCAGAGCCTATGTTGACATAGAGGAGCACATCTTGACCCACCGAGGTGGTGGTGATGAGGAACAGCTGCCTCCTTCCTATCCCTCACTGCTGGTCACCACCTTCCAGCAGATGTGCACACAGGGATGTTAGGTGTAACATGCTGTCGGCTACTGCCCACATCCACTCACTTAAATATCAGCCAATGCAGCGTGACAGCCCACCTCATGCTTGGGGGCAGAGGGTCCATCAGGAAAGAAACGGAGAAAGTATCTTAAACATGACCACAATTTGTAAATTTAAGTTCAACTTCAGTGAACTTTGAACAAGCAACTTTGGAATGTGGACTGACCAGAAGCCATCCTGATAATTCTAACTTTAGCTACATTCCACAACAGAGGAAGTTAATGTGACGTATTTCTTGGGTTGCTCTATCTATCTTTTTTTATTTTTTTTATCTTCAAAAGGAGGAGACCATTTCAACAAAAAGGGCAAAACACTGGAAAAGGTTAGGATTTAATGAAGCAAATGTGTAAATCTGGCATCAGGTTAGCCGCACAGCTAACAACGAAGCTAATGAGTTTGATAAATGATCTCTTGCAAGCTTCTTGGTAACGTGCATGGGATCTAACTAATGGCTTAAACATCATTAGTGATTCAGTGCAAATTAAAGTATAGATTCCAAAAACACTCCAGGTTGGCTGATATGCACCACGATTCTGTGTGAATTAATGAGTAAAACTATACCATTGTACATCTAGCCTAAGCTATAGTAGCCTGCCATAGTAGCTGTACCCACAATTTAGCAGCATAGACTACGCTTGTGAGTAAGGTACCTGGTTCTTCTGAGGTGGAAAACGTACTGTACAGCATCTAGACTACTGTTATCCCTGAATATGACCTTATTTAGACTCTTTATGACTGATAATAAGAAATCTATGCTCTATTTTTGACAATGCATCACATCTGGATCATGACTCAGGAACTGCTCTTCACACACTCCACACAAGTTCTGTTTTTAAACAAGTTGGCAGACTTAAATGGGTGTTTTAAGTGGGATGCATTCTGCTCAAACAACATGATGGTGGCTTGTTTTCTCCTTCATTGTCTCAGCAGTACTACAAGCAGAGCTGGAATTCTTTCAGGTTACTACCGCGAGGTGGACAAGTCTGTAGGCAATGACAACATAAAGGGATGTCATTCCGCATTACATCTTTTTTATATGAACCTGATAATAAGATGCAAAAAGAAATAAAATGTGTGTGGGAGGGAGATGATATTTGGAAGTGGAAATAATGGAAAACAGGAGTTAAAAGTTTTCCTATCCTGACTAACGACGCTACATTTCTGTATATGTGTATTTTGTGGCAAATAATGACTTTTCCCATGTATGAATGTGGTACTTAAGGAAAGAAGCGACATAAGCTCTATAGATTGTATGCTCTTAGAAGCAAGCGATTATGCCATGTACATGAAGTCCACTCAAAAAGATGCAGTGTGTCACACCTCATACTGTGCAAAGCCATGTGATTACCACATGAAGGTCATTGCTCTAGCTCTACTCCTCGTTGCCAAGGCCGTGTTCTTTATTCCCATCTTCGTACTTGCTGAACCAAGGCCATTCTCCTCCTACTGCCACTCCACTGGAGGTGTTTATGTGTTTGTTTCTCTGTGGGGACAAGACTTCATGTGAACATGCTGCTTGTGTCTTTGCTTCATTTGAGCAGTTTAACCCCGTGCGGGCTCTTCTCACCTCACATATGGCTTTGTGTACATATGCCTGTGGGCTACATGCCGACTTCTCAGCACTTAAGGGCATATCCATGTCACTACACTTCCCTGACACTGAATACATCAGCCAACTTATTGCAAAAATGCTAATCCCTCCTTCATTTTCTACCAATTAAACCCAATTATCTCTTCCGGGGACCCACTTCAGCAAACGTGTGTACATTCCTATGCAGCTCCACTGCATGTGCGAGTCAATCTGAGATGATGTTTGATAATGCCCTGATTAATATTGCATGGTTCATCTCACTTGACTATTAATGTATTCCTGCTCGGTTGTGCGGTATCTGTGCGGCCCATCTCTGAGGCATCTCCGCTTGTTATGTTGGTCCCACGTGTGTTTATATGCATGTGCTCAGACCCCACACACACTCAGCAGATAAGAACTCATTGTCAGGCTCACTGAGAGTGGCAGTAAGGCGACAGTGGAGGGATAAAAGAATAAGACGGGCCACCCCCTTTCTTTCTTATCAGACACTGGAGAAGAGACAGCAAGGATGAAGGAGGCACAGCAGTATCTACAAAATCAGTAATGACCTAATTCATCCAAAGGAAAGCTTTATTGTTATCGCCAGATAGTTTTTAAAGTCCGCCTTCCTTGTTCTTCTGGGTTTTATGACTGCAGTTAAGTAATTATTGCCATATGTAACCATTATTTCCCACAAAAATGCAATCAGTATCAGTGTTAGCGGTATGATACTTCTAATAGGAGAAGGTTTGAAACGTGATAATTGTTTGCAGTTTGTGTCTCTTTGGTTCCCTTTAGTGATTTATTATTACATCAAATAGTGCCAATTGTTCTCACAAAATGTGTGCATTAGCTTCACTACCTGGTTTACAAAAAGCATATTGTATTTCATTTACTGACTCGTTCCCAGGAGGAAAAGGAAAAAAAAAAAGCAAACCGTTGCTCAGCTGGAAGCAGTGGTGTCTTAATTATGTCCTTTCTGCTGGAAGTGAGGGGAGCAGCTCGGCAGCATCCTCACTTAATGTGGAGCTGGCCGTCTGCATGAGAGCACATCATTCCTTGGGAATTGTTCCGTCCTGACACCCCCTGTGGAGTAGCCAGGGATGAGTGGAAAAGACAACAGAAGCCTGGAAAAAGACAAAAACCGAGATGGACACAGGCCAGACACCCCTTCGGCTGTTGTGGCTCCTTGCCACTTGCGCAGATGTCAAACACTACCAGTCCACCCATTGCACCAAATCACAAAGTTAGAAAAGTTTTTATTTTAAGTTGGTCTGATTCTTACACTTCTTTACTTCATGGCAGAGCTGCACTCACTGGCCACTTTATTAGGTGCACCTTTCAAATATTGTTTTAGCATAAATAACTCAAGAGCTAATCACAGTCTTGCAGGTTTTCAATGTGTCCCTGCTCCAACATTTCTAACTCAAATTAAAGGGATCTAACAGGGTATCCATTTGTGTACAATGGCTCATTAGCTTGAGTAAGGTGTGTTGGATCAGGGAGACATTGAAAAGCAGCAGGATTGCGGTTTTCGTAGGATCAAATTGACTTGCACTGATTTAAATGGGTCAAACAAATTGTTCGTAATAAAACGGTTGGTTAGTGTATACCGTTTCCTACAGATGAAAAGGTTAAAGTTTTTATTTTGGCATGCCCCATTTCAGTCAGAATGATCAATTTGAAACTATTTAGATTGACTTTTAATGCAATCACCGCTAACAAATTGCTCCTTTTGTATCTGTTGTCACTGAATTAAAATCTGATTTTCACCTAAATATTAACTGCATCCCATTGAGGGGAAACTGGCCTGAAACAGCTGTCCCAGTGATCGGCAAGTTTGGTCCCAGAGATGTTTCAACACAACTGATTCAAATGAATGAGTCACTGAGCAGAACTTCATAAGCAGTTGGATCCATTTGATTTGAATCAGGTGTGTTAGAGCAGCGTAACGTCTAAAACCTGCAGGGTAGCATCTCTTTAGAACTGAAATTACCTTCCTTCTCCATTGTATACATGAAGTATGTTGATTGATACCTCTTTTGAAACTAAACCTATGACACTTAGTCAGAATTACTCCTAAATCATACTCACAAGCATCTGTTTGTTTAAATTCTCATTCACTTTGAATGGAGACACATCGTGGTAATTCTGGGTAAGTTGCTTTATAAGTGTGGCTTGTGGAAAGCTGAGGACAATTCAGCTTATTCATGCTGCAACCAATCAAAGGATGGTAATTGTTGCTGTAGTATTTGAGTCTGCGACCTGTTTTAGTTTGAATCCTTTAACTGGCTACTCCGCTGTCTGGTAGGACAGATTTTTCAGATTGAAATTAATATCACAAATTTGTGAAAGTAAGCCTGCCTGAGTGATCTCTGTCACTTGGTTAGGGTATGTATTATCAACAATAAGGGTGTATTCTCTTCAGGCTAGACTCGGCTCAGTTGTAGGGAGGTGTATCCATGGGGACTGAGATCGTCTTCATGGTGCACTTTGGTCAAACGAGCCAAACCATTAAAATAATAAATCTCCATTCTCACCAAAGGTGGCGCTGCGCTAGTATTTAGCAAAAGAGAGGGCAAGACCTGCGTGAAGAATAAAATGTTCAAAATTCCCACAGCTGTGATGTATTTTTCTCTGACCTTATATCTGTTAGTGCTAATGGTCAATTGCTCTACGTTTGACCATGGGCCATTACTAGAAATTTACGTGTGTTTGTTGTGGTAGCATTTGTGAACAAACGCCCTGCGTTTACCCACAATGCAATACTACGCCAAATGCAAGAAGCGACTTTTTTTGTGACTCTAGTTCGCTTACTGTATTTGGTCCAATTGAAACAGACCAAGACGTGTTTGTAGGCGGACCGAGTCCACTCCTTTTATCCAAATCGGAATTTGTTTTGTCGTATTTACATTTCCCTGAATGAAGCGAACTTTCTGAACAAATGGAATTTGAATCAAACAGGCAGACGTGAATGTGCCCTAAGTGTGTGTTATCTCGCTACTGTTTTCAACTTTTGACTATTATTCCTATAACTCGTATATCATTTATTTGTTAAAACCCATAGATTCTCATTTTTATTGTCCAAAGAAATTTAAAAAAAAGCAAATAAAACATTCTCCCACATCCTTTTTTCTTTAATAAGTAAAGTCTTAAGTTAGAGAAGTCCGGATAAATTTCAGTCCACAGCATTACAAATGTTTACAGTCCAGCCAGAATCAGAGAGCCTGTAACTTATGTATGCAAGTTGATGTAACATCTTGCTTTGCATTCATAAATAGAATTCCTGCAGGTTAACACACACACACACACACACACACACACACACACACACACACACACACACACATTGCACAATTTAAAGTTTTCTCAGAGTTTGAGTTCAACTTCAGACCATTTGAAGACTTTTTCTTTTGGAAACCATCACAACTTTAATCACTTTATGTTTGCAGCCAAATGAAACCAAACTTTTCACGATGAATTTGATATTTCCCATCTTTCAGTCTGAAATGGACTTTTTCCCCTCAATAATGTGTTCCATTTGAACCCCAGCTGCTCCAGAGCTTCTCCAGTAAGATGGTGTCCTCTCCATATGGCAGATATATTGTCTCTAGAATAATTTATATTTCTGCAATATAAAAACAAAACTGATCTATGTGTCTTGGAGGTGTCAGATTTCTCTTTCCTCTACATTTTCTACATTTTAAGGATCATCTTTACTAATGCGACTGATGGTCTTCTGCTGCATCACACCGCTCACTTTTCCATTTATATGTTTATTGTCATTGACAGCTTGAACATTTCAGAGTGCATTATGGTTATGAATGACAGATAAGTGGAACTGAAATATAATACCAAGAAACCATGATAGTGATTTTAGAGTAAGTGACAGATGACGTTTCACTCTGCGTCACCCATCATGAATACATTTAACGTTTAATGATTCAGTTGATTTTAGCTCCATGTCTGCACATTTGAGGAAGTGACAACCATTTAAAGCTGGCCAGGTTTTAATTTTTGCCGTGCACATCACGGATGTTGCTACGCCAAGCAGACATCTTCATTCAGAGGTTCTTTGTGTTTTTGCAAAAAACTAAAGGTTTTTCGGATCAGCCCATTTTGCAGTTTTTGTTCACAACAGCAGACGTTTTCTCTGCATGAGAATAAATGTTCTCATTTAGCGAACTTCCCCATTATTCCCCTTTACTCAGCAAACTGTTTGATCAGTTTGATTTGTTCAAACAGAGGGCATCTGTCTGTGTTTTCTCAGGCAGACTCTTTCCTCCACAGGTGGCCTATCTCAGTGTTCTTGTCATTTGTTTTTAACATTGGTCCCTCCAGGCATGGGGCTCAGGAGTCCTTTTTTCTCCTTTTGCCCAACCCGGCTTGTTCTTAACCTCCTCCAGGGGCTTCCTCCAGGGAAAGAGCTGGCAGTTGAAGTCGAAGTTCTAAGTGTGACTGTGTGTCTGCTACAGCTGCTGTGCCCGGCGTTAAGGGCAGGATGTCTCATGAGCACAGAGTTCTGTGTCAGAAACAGAGCTCCCTTATTGAATGAATGACTAATGGGCATGGGAGCCCTACAGTGCTGCTGCTATTGGGCAAATGCTCTGCTACAGTAAATGCAGCAGATAAACAGATTTCAGCCCAGAACACCCATCTGATATGGGAAAAGAGGTAGAAGGATGACATTTCTTTTAAGGGCTTGAATCATAATTTGGACCAAAATGCAACATCCTTTTGACGAATCATGATTCAGTCTTTGCAGATATCGCCAGTTGTCCAACTGGACTGATTAGCACTTATCGATGATGTTCTGTACTAATTGATTTCTTAATTTTGTTTTGTTCTCACTCTCATATATAAGTCGCTTTGCATAAAAAGTGCCTGCTAAATGACTGTAGAATAGAAAAGAAGAATAGCATATAAAACAAAATTAAGTTTCACATAACTAACAAACTGGACACCAGTTCAGTTCAGGACTATTTTATTCCTTTACTCATACAGACAAGCAATCTTATCATATGTATGTGACTATGTTGAGACTTTTTAACGTTTTTAAGACAAATTGAAAATAAATGAAACCAAAAATACCAATATAATGAAACATCCTTGTTTAAAAGAAGGCATCAAAGCTTATTTAATCCACCCCCCCTTTTTTTTTTTTTTACCCAGTAGCAATTATCGATTAGTATAGTCATCACAGCATAGTTACATTCATAACTGATAATACATGCTAGGCAGTACCATATATCACAGTATAATAAAACAACAGCAATAATAAAAATAATGATAACAATATTATTATTATTATTATTAATAATAATGATAATATTATTATTATTATTATTATTATTATTAACAACACTCAGCTGACTCATCAACGTCTCCTTAAAGAACACATGCCTGCAATGAAGCTGCGCCAATAACAGCAAATATATTGTATATATATGCTAATAATGATGGGTAAAATGCTAGTATGCTCATTTAGAATATTAAAAAGATGTGTGTGTTGTGCTTCACTTCTGCAAATGAAGCCAACATAAGGAACAAGTGACTACATTATATGTGTGTGTGTGTGTGTGTGTGTGTGTGTGTGTGTGTGTATATGTATATAATAAATTTAACATCTACTATCCTCTTTACCTCTGAGAAATAGGCACAATGGTCTGTCTTTTTTATGACAGTAGAGTCCCTGTTGTAAACCCCAACAACTAGTACAGCTGCCCTCATCACACTGACTGTATATAAAGTCAATAGTTAGCACACACACAGCTGCCTCTGTCTCTTCCTTTCCTCTGTCAGGGGACCTGGTGCTGACAGATTTGGTGGTCTCAGAGTTTCATAAGCACACAAATCTGATCGTTCCCACGTAGGGCTTTTAAGCTAATCAGCAAACACGCACAAGCCGCATAGCTGCAAACTTTGCTGTCAGAATCTTGCATCTTTGGCTTTAGGCACTATGTTGGCATGCATGTTTGGAAAGCTTGCAAAGATGATTTTATTAGAGTCCTGTCCACACTGTGCTCTCTTGTCTCTCTTAGAATGAGCATTTTCCTTTGGAAGATGTGGCTTTATGAGTGTTGCAACCTCAGATTATGAAGTTGTTGCCTGTTCCCAGGTGTATTTACTGCACTTTTACCACATCCCAGCAGGCTTCATATGACTATATAAGCAAGAAGAGGCTTCTGTGTCAAATAAAAGGACAGGATCTCAGATTTAGTGGTTTTTTTTTTTTTGTTTTTTTTTAAATGAAATTATGATGTGTGCAAAACACCCAATTATATTTGGCTACATTTGCATGTGCAACTTAATGTTGAGCATGAAAGATTTCACTGCTAAGAGAACTGAAATTTTGTTTGCAGTTGATCTTTAAGTCTATAAGTTTACTGTAAGACAGCAAAAAATGAAAGATTTGCTGATTTAAAAAAAAAAAAAGCTGCCCTTTCAGATTTGTTTATAGGACACAGTCTTTGAACTGTAAGAAGCGAAGAGTTTCTCACCCTTTGTCCCAATTTATGAGACAACACAAACCTAAAAGCATGAATGCAACCTGTGCATGAAACAGATCAGTTGATCAGTGAAGGAAATCCTCCATTTGGATGTTTTTGGCACCACGGCTTGGATGTTGAAATGTGTTGGCCTGTAGATCTCATAGTAAATTATACATGCAGTTGTGCAAGTATGATTCATGCTAAAGCAGTCATCAGCTCCTCACAGAAGACCTGATGGATTTAAGACAAGTTTGTATGTTAAAGATGTTTCAGCCTCACTTCATTTAAATAATTTAGAAATCACCAGAAGCTAGAGTGCAGGCTACTTTTACAAAGCAGTGTCTGGTCACATAGCAGCCCTAAAACCTTTAATTGTTGCCTTTGTACTCAGTCTAAGTTATTCAGATGAGCTTTTAATAAGAGCTCTTGGGTGTATTATCTGAATAAAGCCTCTCTGCTTGGCTCTCTCAACATAGTGGCTTATTGCTCGGAGAAATTGAACAGTAGGGAAAATGGCCTCATGAATGAATTAGTCGTCTGCAACAGATTAGTGCTGCAGTAAAATAGCAGGTTTCTCATGTCGACCTTAGCAAGCATGGAAAAGCCTGCTGTCACCTTCAACTCCTCTGCTGCATATCAACTTTTACTGCTGTTTTGCATGAAAATAATTCAAGTCTAGCACAGCAGATTGTGTAATATCAGTTCTAGTCATAATACTTAGGCTGACACAAAACTTTCTTGACACTTGTCATTTTGAATTACTTTAAAGAACCTGTTTTAAAAGTTTACCTGTCACAGGTTTGCAGCAGTCAGGACCACTGTTAGTACTTGTTTAAAAAAATAATGCATAACCTTAAATGTATTTTTTCTTACAGGGACAGAATGGTGAAATAAATCCATTTAATTCCATTTTCATCATTGATGCTGGATAGATTCCCAAACATGAAACCGGAAGGTGTTACAGAAAAGCAAAGCAGCCATGTTTCTGTCCGAATTCCTAAAAAACCTTCATTTATTTGTCGATTTTATTGCCCCCTCCATCTGTTTTTAGATTCTGATTTAAATAAGAAATAATGAAATAAAATATACAATGAGTATTGTTGTCAATAACCCGGACGTTTCCTGCTAAATATTTCTGTGTTTAGAAGAAGTGCATTGTAATTACATCCTTGCCAAGACCACATATGGCCCAGCAGTGCATTATTACTTTGGAGGAGTCACTGCAAAATAAGGCTCTCCAAAATTGGCCTCAGGTGCCACAGCCCTGCAGCTCTGAAGGGCTCATGTATGATCGCTTTCCATGAGTAGGTTCAGCTGTGTCCACATTTTCAAACATTTCTGCCCACATACTTCTATATGGGCTTTCGGTGTCATGGTAGTTGGGTAATACATCCACTAGAGGGCAGGGTAGAGTTCAGCGCTCATGTCTGTTTCAGTAGCAATGTACAATAGCAAGCATGGCAACATGGGAGGAAGTCATGCCAATGTACTTTCCCTGGAAGAGAAAGGAAGAAAGCAGAAAGGTAGATGGCAGCAGTCTGTGTGACGACTAGATACGTTGTTGCTCCTTTCGCTAGTTGACAGGGAATTATAATGTTTAACATTTCACCTACGATTTCCAGTTGTGCTGATCCTCTTACAGTAGGAAATGCACAAGTTCTATAAAAGATTCTGATATACGTATGTTGAGGATAGGGAGAAGGTTCTGTCTAAATGTGTATTGAACGATGAGTACATGAGCCCTAAGTGAAACATAATTTGAGCTTGGTCAGTAAAGGCATAACAAGAACTTTGGGTGAGACAGGAAAACTGGTATGAGGTCCCTTTAAGGGCCAAGCATCATTATTTCTGGAGTGGCATCAAAAACAATAAATTTCTTCAATATTGCAAAATGGATAGTGTCCTTGATCGCTAGGCAACTAATGGACTGACTGCCCAAGACTCAAAACCTCTACTAATATTACCACTGCCTTTCCCCCCTCTTTTATTATGGGAGTTTTGCAGTTAAGCAGTGACATATGTGAAGTTGCGATAAAAGGTAGCTTTACTTTTACCAAAGCTTTGTATTTTAAAATTGTCTATGGCTAGCTATCTGTGTTAACTGGCTGGACTAAATCATGTACAGCTGTTTTTACTGTAGTTGTCGGATCACACCACTGGTTTCTTTTTTTAGCCGATAAAACAATAAAAAGAAATAAATTCTATCTAGTTCATAAAACTATCCTGGTGGGCTCTTAATAGCCAAGCTTGCACTACTGGGGTGATGCAGGCTTCAAGTCAGCACATTTGTAGACCCAGAATCTCCAAGCAAAAAAAAAAAAAAACCCAAAAATCTTTTTCAATGGTAGGACTTTCAGTTCTGGATAATTTCCCAAAAAACCCATTTACAGCATGTGGATACTCAACCTGTGTATCCAATGGGAACCCATTTTTTTAAAACTAAGAATACATTTACACTAACCTAGTCAGATCCTTCAAATCCAAGTCTGCTTTTTGTTATGAATTCTCAAGTAAAATCTGATTTGAATCAAAGAAACAGATTTGATCTGCCTCCAAATGCAGGTGTCCATCTGCTTTAAGCAAACCAAATACAGAAAGCTACAAAACAAAGTGCATTGTGGGTTCAGCACATTGCATTGCAGGAAAACAATCAAAATATGCACACATTTGGGACGAGGCTGCTCTGTACGGGAAAAATAGCTTTGATAGAATACTGATCACCCCCAGATTGCTAGGATCAGATGCTTATCTGTACGTAGCCGTTATATACCAGAAAGAGACGTTTTCCTGCATGAAGCAGTAGATGGACGAGTTTCATCTTTGTTGTGTATTGTCTTCTTAGTGCAGGTTAAACTTTTACTAAAAGTAATTGAACAGAGAGGAATGAAACACGTATTGGGCATAAGATTAAAAAAGATTCTGTCGAAGCCAGAAAGACACAGCCTTTGGGACGTTTATCATTGCTTTGAGATGTTTTATTTCTTTTATTGGCAAGCAATAGAAAAGGTGTGTGTAAGACGCTGATATCTGTTTTAATTTTTTTTATTGCAGTTTAAATTAAGCCATCCGTCTTTGTTGTATGAGTCATTTTTAAAAGGCATAGTTGTTTTTCAAGTGGCAACTTCCTTTAAAACTAAAAGCATTCAAGAAGCCTGCTTGGAGCTCTTGGCACGGCGCTGTGTGCTCCTCTTAGAAACAGAAATGTCACCATGCAAGAACAGTGGCAATAATCCCCCCCTCTTTGCTCCTTCTCCAGCTTTTCCGAAGCTCTAAGGTCCATGTCGTAATGAATAATCAGTTGAGGGAAAGTAGTGTTATATGTAGAGTCTAAATGTGTAAGGCAGTGTGCTTCCACATGCCTGGCTTTGTTGTGTTTGCTCCTGGCTTGTGACTGTTTGACAAATCCCATTTCCTGGATGCGGCGTCTGATCAGGACACACCATTCTCCATTATCAAAAAGAAATAAAACAAACTAAACCCACCAATTGCTTTTTATCTTTTCTGGTTGGGTAGATGAGAAGATAAGGCAGGGTGGGGGACAGAATAATGGAGGAAACAGAATGGGGTGGGGGTTGGCTGGTAATTGAGGCAGCCTCTCACCCAGCGTTCTGGTAACTCTATAAACTTGCTTTCATGTTTCCTTTCTGCTTGTATTCATCCTTTTCACCTCTTTGGCAAATGTAACCTCTACACCTCCCACCATCATAAAAATCAATACCCTGCTTAAGGTATGCTAAGGTTAATGTGCCATTTAATAAAATTAAAAACAGAAAGTATTGTCGTCACGTTATGCAGGCCATAGAGAAGCTCCTCCCTTAGAAAACCATCCCCTGATGGTGCAAATGATCTCCTTTGGCTTCAGGCATGCTGATAACCAAGTTTAACCTTTTTTATTTTAGACACTACAGGTCTCCTTTGCTGCCCCCTTTCTATGTGTGGCAGCTCCCCCGGGACAAGAACAGTAGAAAACCCATTATCGTAATAGCTCCCCCTGCCTTTCTACCTTGCTTTTGCTCTTTTCAGAATGTGCCATTAAACAAATGACCTTTTATTATTCCAAAGTAAAGCTTGTATCTAATGCTTTTCATCATGCTGAATCAGTTTTCAAGGAAGCTCAATGCATTGGAAGAGTTGGGGGGCTAAGGATGGTGGGATGCACATGAACGTTTGTATGAACTGGGCATGGTCTGGATTGACTTTACTAATCATTCAGTCATGGAAATGTTCAGTTCAGTTGGGATTTTATTCAAAAGGCTGCCATTTCATTGCACTTGAAGATAAAACTCCAAACACAAGATCAATGCATAGATGTCCAAATTCCACCCTATGAGTCAGCCGAAGGGGGGTAATGTCATAAAAGACCAACCAAACTGTGACCCTGAGTTCAGAGAAAGTTGAGCAAAGGAAACTTTATTGTTTTTATGTGGTCGCATGAGATGAATTGGTTCCTGATGGTGTGTAGGCTGGAACTATGCCAACAGCTGACTGATGTTTTCTTTTTGCTTTTTTCTTTTTTTTTTTTTTTACATTAAAACAGCAAACGTTGCAAACACATTGGGTCCAACAAGCAGATGGATCCTGAATTAAAAATCACGCAATGCAAACATGCTCTTCATGCACAAGCTGTGAGCATAACTGGAAACATGCAAAGCAGGAGACATGAAAATTTCCACTACAGATTAAATAATCTGGTGAAAGTGCTTAGCATATGAACATGCCTCGGAAAGAAATTAAGTTCTGCTTTGCAAATGTTGACATGTGTATATCAAATGGGAGATGTGAATGTTGGATATGTCAAGCCTTCATGATGTACAGTTTATTGGCTCTGATGATGAGATCACTCTTTTTCAAACCAGTTTAGTGTCAAAGGAATATTTCCAGGGAATGCATATGATAAGTTTTGGGACTGGCAGCTGGAGGATGGGATGTTTCCAGGAAGAAGGAAACAAGAAAAGACAAAGATCTGCTGCTCTAGATGGTCAGTGAAATTGATCGGTGGACAATATTACTGGTCTTAAAGATGCAGTATATAGACCTTAGTGGGTCCTACTATACACCACACTACAAATTTTAAAAAAACTTTTAAATTAAAAAAAAAAAGCAGCGAATTATTTGGATTGATGCTTATTTTTGCACTGACATAATGCTGCTGGGATTTAACGCTACCACCTTTATTGCCACGACAACCAACATATTTGGTTTAGCCCCATATTCAGGGTCAAATACATGCATCAAGTTAGGTTTAAGTTTTCAATCCAGTGTCCATATTAGGAAATATTGCAGTGGTTTTCTTTCTTCCCATTCCACTCTTGTGCTGGTTTTGGAGAACTGAGTTTGTGTATCTGGACCGCTTTGCGCCCAACCGACGGTGATTGTGGTCACCAGCTTGTCCAGTGGTGTCTCGTCAGAAGCCTTGTGGTTGGATTACATCATCCTAAATGCCTCACCAGGCCACTCGTCCCAGTTGCAAACATATGCACTTAAGACTGAGAAAGGGATACCAAGATAACACAATGTGTGTGAGCGTACACAGTGATGCAAAAAAGCCATTAGAGGAGAAATGCACTGATGTAATGCTCAGTCCAGTCAAGGTATGCTCGTGCTTGTTGGGATGTTGTGTCTCCAGAGGTTGCATGAAAAGACAGAAAATGGCCTTGGATCCATGGAGCCTCTAACCCTCGCGTAGATGTCAGATTCTTCCACATTTCTCAGATTCAGGGTCACCGAGGGCGGCACTGTCTCTTTGTGTTGTCCTCAGGAGACGTGCACACGTGTTCCCACGTTGTGTGTCGGTGTGTGTTGATTTGGCCGGCTATTTTTGTCTCATGTACGAGCTGTGTGTAGCTGTTCTGTTCACCCTAAGTTGTTGTGACTTGGGTTACTGTCTAAGTGACAGACAGGTCACTGCGGTCCTCACAGGGATAAGCCGTCACATCAATAATAAAACAAGCTGTCAAACTTAATTGCTGGGTGTGTGAGGGATACCCACTCGATAGAATTCTTCACACCAGTGGCGAAGTTGAAGAGTAGGATATAGTCTCGGTCGTGGCGGCGTCTTGATTTATTGTTTGGGATCTTGAGAAAGATTCTCAGTGACATGCTTTGATAGCTTTGAGCAGGTATGTTCAATAAAATGACATTGAGTGAACAAGAAGAGGTCATATTGCTTTGTAGAAGTGACAGTGTAGAAAACAAGTCCGACAGGATGGTTTTGGGAATTCAACATAAACGTCAATGTTTTTAGGTAGCTTTGTAACCAAACTGAGATCAGGAAGCTATCTAAGCCAGCTTTCTTTGGTTCTGCTCAGATATTTTTACTTTTTTCAGTTTGAGAAAGAAAATTGACTTGTTCCATTTTTTCTCAACAAGTCCTCCATTTATTATAAAAAAAATCTTTTTGCTGCTGAAAAATCAAGTTTACAGTGGCAGCATCACTGGAAAAGCTTGTCAGTTTGGCTTGCTTAATTTGTGATAATGAGGTGGATTTGGAGTGCATTTAAGTTATTTTTCTTGGTTTGAAGAGCTATATGACAGTATGTTTTACACAGCTAGGGTCTAAACTAAAAGAAAAGCCACTGAAGGCTGTTCAAGCAACTCTTGTTGAAAACCAGAGAGATGTGGATTTATTTATCTTGTTGTTTGAGGCTTTTTAACCAGATTTCATGGTTTTCTTCAGGCCAATCCAGCTGGAAAAGAGAAATAAGCACATTTTGGAGCACAGTTTAACAAGATCCACATGGCACAATGAGAACGTTCCACCTGCTTTTTTTTGAGCGAGTTAACAGTGTCAAACAATAGGATTGTACCACACAAGACCATTATGTTCCACTCATCATGTGGAACATAATGGGAGCTCAGTGAACTCAATGAAGCTCAGTTCATATTCACCAGCCCAGTGCCACAGATCAGCTGATCAGCTCCTTCTAGAGGTACCGAGGTCTAAGCAAAAGCTCAGGAGGGACAGAGTGGGTAGTGCCACTTTCTTTCCACTGATTCTTTGCCACTACAAGGTAGAGAAGTCACATCTCTGTCTATGTTTAAAACCTGCCTGAAAACAGGTTTTGATGACCTGAGACTCTTTTTTTTTTTTTAGTTGTTTTTCATGCTTTTTACTTTCCATTTCTTTTTTTGTATTGTTTTAATGGTATTGTTCTTTTTCACTCTGCCTTATATCTTATCTTTAAATGTTTTACTTCTGTGTTCAGCACTTTGTTGCAACTGGTGTTGTGTTAATAAAGTTGAGTTGAGTTCAGAAAACTTAAACTTTTCCAATGGGGCAATTCGGTTTGGCAGAAGAATAACAACACATAAGCAACAACAGACTAGTACCTGACACCCCACAAGTTCTGCACATAATGACAATAAAGACAACATTTTAAAAGCATATTAAATAAATAATAAGCCTCTTAACAGTACTGTTACCTTTAATTACAATAATGGTTCATTTTCCTCTGGTTTATTCTTTCTGAATAAACTAGATCTTCCAGCGTGAAACAGATATTTTAACTGGACTTTCATATATGTAGCTCTGCGAAGCCACCATGTGAACAGCAATTTAAAAAGACTTGAGGGAAATTGGACTAAAGATTTCTATAAATGACCAAAAAAATTCAGGTTCTGCATCAAATGAATCCTTTGTTGTCCTCACGCGGAGATCAATTCACCAAACCACGTCAGTGTCGCACGTCCACGTCATTAAAGTGGAATGACGTTGATTAGTAGCATCACACTTAGACGTTGCCATGACATTGATTATGAGCGTCATCATAGAAACGTGAGCTGCAGCTGCATATTCAGAATGACACTCAGGTTAGAGAAGCCTTTTGTGCTTTGCGGCATTGCAGGTACAATCTGTTGTGTGAAATGAGACAAAAAATTCTGCATGTTTCTTTTCTCTGTACTGCACGAGCACGAACTGGCATCAGTAAGACGTCCAGAAATCACAGCAGAGAACAAAAGAACTTAATTTTTAATAATGAGGAAAAAAAGGATGAGGATCAGTTTTCAAAATTTTTCCACTCTGTCCGAAAAGAGACCAATAAGCCGTTAAAACTGGGTTCAGTATCCTGTTAACGGTACATTCAAGTTCCGTTTGCACCTCTTTTATTGATGTCATCCACTAAGGAATTCCTTCATCTTCTTGTAAAAAGAAGAAATGGGGAAAAAAAAAAAAAAAAACGTGATGGTGGATCCCAGAATCTCCATCCCCTCCCCCCGTTTTTCTCCTCGCTGTCCCTGGTGGGACATTGAATGGAGACCCATAATGAGCCTCTGTCTGTTCCACACACTGAGCTGTCTGAGGCTGTGATGTGTCACTTGTGCAGGCCTTCTCTCCTCACATGTCTTTGTGCAGAATAAAGGGATTCCTCCACAAAAAATGCATCCAGTTATGTGAGATGGAAGATCTCAGACCTCTTTGAGTTACGCCCTGTGGCCTTGACAGATGATACACACCCTGTGTTTAATTTTTGAGGCCCCTGCACATTCTCTTTTATTTATAAGATCAAGTTCATGGCAGGAAAATCCTTTTTAACGGTTCCTGTGCCTCATTTGTGGAATTACATCAGGAGTTTTTTCCCCCTTGTTTTTAACACTTGGTTCTGGTACTTTTGCTTGTTGTGTTTGCATCACCCCAAACGTCCTGGTTTTCCTTTTGGCACACAAAAGTTTGTTTGGATTTTGGGTTTGTGAGGCAGTCGGCCAGCACGTGTCTGGCAGCTCCTGCCTGGAAGTACAGCGTCTGCCTCTACATCAGAAGGAGCGTACTGATAAAACCTGAGGTCATCCAATGTTTTCACTCGGGACTGCGGAGGTTTTTGCAGGTGCATGTTCGATGTGTGAGAACTGACGTTGAACTCATGGACCAGATTAAAAAGCAACAGAAGCTGAACGAGAGGAATTTATACCAACATGTTCTTCAGAAACGGCTGTTAAAAAAAAAGAAAGAAAAAGAAAACAACAGAAAAAGAAATGTTTTAAGTTGTATCACACATCTACAGCAGAGGTTTCACACGCTGATGTACCTATGCCTGAAATGCTCTGAGATGTTGGGATTTGCGGTACTGTGAGGGTTCCCCGAGCTGAGATCATCGACCTGGAAGAATGTGGGCCTTGTACGCTGAGTTTGCTGTATGATGCATTATACAGTGTTTATTGATCAGATACAAAATGAATGGCGTCTCGAGACCCCAGCCAGCTCTGAGTGTGTAGCAAATGGATTTTTACGTTTGAATAGGACATCCTAATGTACAGGATCTGTAATCTCTCTTGAGACATTTCTTTTGAAGGGTGCTGCGTGGCATACCAGCACCGGCTAAAGCTGACTGTCTGTGAAGTTCCTGTATTATTAGGAGGATTTAGGCTGTCGTGAAAGAAGAAAGAGGGAAAATCTTTTAATTAAAAGGAGTCTGCGATTGGCTGTTTTCAGGAACGGAGACGATAAGTCCTCTTTTTTTTCCTGTATTTTTTTAGTTTCCTCCTCCAATCTGTGATTCAGTAAAAAAAAAAAAAAAAAAAAATGTGGTGCATCCTTCAGGTTTTTTTTTTTTTTTTTTTTGTGCCTGTCCAGCTCAAGGACTCAGAGAAGCATTTTCATGCACAAATTTGCACCCAGACATGTTGCCTCTCCCATGCTTGAGTTCACACAACATAGAAGGAAAAACACTAGATCAAGCGATGTCCTCTCCTCTCAGCTCTGCTCTCGTAGCCTAATAGGCATCAACTGTATCTCAGCTGGAAAAAGTGTTTGAATGTTGGCTCAAGAAACAGTTTAGTAGCAATCCAGCAGGTTTCCAATGTATTCCCGCTTCAACACACCTAACACACCTAAATCAAATGAAAAAGCCAATCACTTTCTGCACAGTGACTCTTAAACATGAGTAAAATGTGTTGGAGCAGAGGACATGGAAAACTTGCTGAACTGTGGCTCTCATAGGGCCAGAATAAGTAGTCCTGCTCATATCAATTTGATTATATTTAAGAAGAAAAAATCATTTTGTTTATTTAGTTTAATTTTTTTGATTAGACTTGTTTTTTTGTTTGTTTTTTTTTTTGTTTATTTTTTAAAAATCGATTCATTCTGATTTTTAAAATAAAAAAATTTAAAACAAATAAATGAATAATTAGACTTGATCAAAAGTCTGTACAGCCCATCTTGGATGATTCTGGTAATGAAATGGTGTCACACAGATACAGTACAGTAAATTTTATTATTATTCTCAAGGTATATTTTAATTCAAGCAATTCTGTCTTGTCTAACATATAAACTATAAAATATGGACTGTTAGGTAAAAGTGAGTTTTATAGAAGTCTCCGTGAACATTTCCATTTCATTTCAGCCTCCTGCTGCTGTGTATGGAGCAAGACCACAAAGTAATTCACCTAAAAAAGATCTGAAATCTAAATCTGCCCAAATTTTTAAAAAATCTTCATTAGTTAAAAATTGCATTTAAATATTCCCTCCATCACCACCATCAAAGTGGTCCTCCTCCTCCGCTTCCAGCATCTCCTTCCACACCCTAAACCTTCCCTCGAAGCCTTCCCACTGACAATCTTGCACATTTGCAGCTTACTCTGTCTCGCCCACTTTGTCAAAATGACAGTCCATCACTTTGACTTTTACCTGAGGGAAAAAGCAGAACGCATAGAGTCGAACTCGCCATTTTACCGTAAGGATTGTGGCGGGCAACATTACATTTTAAAGCTGTATTGTTTTTGTGTCTGTGCATGCTGGCAAGATGGCACGTGGTTCAGTTCTGGTTCTGATTGTTCTCCCTTTGTTGGCTCATGATGTGAGAGAGCAGTTCATTAGTGAGGAGGATACAAGAACAAGACTATTTGGGAGGGTTTCTAATGTGGCAGGAGCTCTGCAAGGCTTTGCAGTGTCTGTCACGTTTAAATCAGATGAGGTTTCTGTGGGGTAGGACTCTGAACTCACATTGTAAAAGTAAAGTTGATTCCAAGTGGTATATATTTGTCATGCAAGTTATTGCAGCATAATACAGTAATAATATGAACTGAAAAAATATTTCTGTATAAGAAGAGCCTGATAAAGTATGAAGATATTTAACCATTTTTATAGAGAATAGCACACTGTCATGTGCTTTTCTTTTGGTAATAAATGCATTTTTAACCTAGTTTTAGGCCTTTACTTGAGAATATCCCACCAATAATGAAATTAATACTTCCTCATCCACAAGGTTAATTTAAATAGTTAAAAATCATAATAATGGAATATTTAGGAAGAAGACATATGAACATCAGCATATGTGTTACTGGGGACCAGTAGTGCAGATGATACAAATTAGAAAGAAAAAAACTCTGCTCCATGTGTACATTGGTCTCAGGCAGATGCAGACATAATATACAGAAATAAACTGATAGATCTGTAAAATAAATTACTGGAATCACAAAAAGGCTCTATGGAGACCAATGAAAACAAAACTGTTTTGAACCTGATAAATTATGATCCCTTTTTTTTTTTATTTAAATCCTTCCAACTCATCTGAATTGGTGGTGGGTTGACATTAAAATCTTTGTTTCTGTTTATGTGATCATACTAAGATCTGAGTTGAGCAGTGGCAACAACAAAATGCCACGGAGCTCCTGAGTGACACGCTGCCACTGGCAGCGACATTAACCAGCCTCATGAGAGGGAATTATTCACCGGTTGTCTACTGCGATGGCCACCGAACTTTCAAGCCTCAGCCCTCCCCTTCATCAGCATGCATTATTCTTTTTTTTATTTTTTTATTTCTGATGTGTCTGTTCACGTTGGGCTGATGAGCTCGGCTCACTCGGCGTAGCCTGGAGTCCCAACCACATCACACATACATCGCACATACACATCTTCCGCACTTTCCCCGTCGCGCAGGCTGTTAACAGCGTTTCCAGAGTCGGAGAATGTGAAAATATTCAGCGAGAAGTGGTGGAAGGGGGAGTGGGATTGAAGGGGAATAAGGGGTGGGGTGGGGTGGGGGCTTTGAGAGACTTGGAAGTGCGACTCCAATGCAGATTTGCCAGGGTTGGCTGACGCTTCTGGCCATCCTGAAAGGTTAACAGGCCCCAACTTCCCCCTCTGTCCAGTGTGACATGATGCCCATCAATGCCCAGTTTCATGTGTCTTTCTTTCATGGTTCATGAACTTTGGAGGGGAGTGGGGGGGGGGGGGGGGGGGTGTCTCACACACTCTCTCTCATCTTGTACATCATATGCACTGGCATCATAAAGAGAGCCCAATTAATTAACTTCTGGATTTTTGCCCCCTTTTTGATCTGTCAACAGCAAACGCATGAATGCACAACAGAACACACATTCTCTCTCTCTCACATACACACACACACACACACACACACATACATATATATACATACAGTAACAAGCCCTTGCATTGCACATTCACACTCACTGTACATACTGTATCAGTTAACCCCCTCCTGTTACTGAAATATGCCGTCTCCCTTCAGAGAGGACATTAATAAAAAATAAGTCCTTTTGAAGTCTGACTGTTGGCTTTTACATCCACACTGACATCATCTCACCAAGAGTAACCTCCTCCCACCTTGTAACAGACCCTCCCACACAGTCAGCCTCCCACTGTGCATATGCATCCCACTGGCCCCCATCCACGGCCTCCACACGCCTGGAATCCTGGGGATGCACATCAGCAGCAATGCAAGGCAGCGATACTTTCCTACCACTGCAGCTTTGTTCGCTTTTGTTTGTTGTTTTTCTCGTTCGGCTTCTGCAGTTTACAATCCACGTGAGTTAAGGGCTTCCCTTCCCCCCACTTTATTTATGTCCAGCATGTGTGAGAAGCTCAGTCTGAGAGTTCGATACTGTAACTCTGTCAATGCGGGGCGTCCAATGCCCTCTCCATCACCCCGAACAAACCCCTCCCAAGTCCACACACCACCCACGCAGCATGGATCCAATTCTAAGTAGTGTTCTGAATTTCCCCTCTAGTCTCTAACACTTGCTGCTGCGCCTCACACCTTTTTTATTTTGAATTGTCCACGCCTCCACAGTGTGATTAAGGACTGAGGCTGTCTTCTGAGGTCGCAAATGACCAAATTAAAAAAAAAGTGTAGCTAATCTAATAGAAGATATTTTATACTCAACGGGGTGGTTAAATCAGGAGGTGACACTACAGCACACAAATGATCCAACATCCAACCTGAATTGGGATCTGCTGGATGATCTATAGGATCATGGGTTGTTTCATTAAGGCCTAAGCCTGCAGCCTCTAGACAAAAAGGACATTGTGTCGGATGCTTGCGTATCAGTCATCGCACCATCATATTGTGATGTTTGCACAGCACCGTAGGTCAGGATTCACATGGATGTGATACAACAGTGTTTTGGGTTTTTTTTTTTTTTTTAATTGTTTTTTTTTTTTTTTTTTTATTGTTGCAACATTCAGTCACAAGAACAGATCAAATATTTATTCATTCATTCATTTTCAAAATTGCTTTGTCCGATTAAGGGTCACAGTGAAACTGGAGCCTATCCCAGCAGTCTTTTGGCGAGAGGCAGGGTAAACCCAGAACAAGTCGCCAGTCCATCACAGGGCCAACACAGAGAGACAAACAACACACACTCCTAGGGACAATTTAGAGTAGCCAAATTAACCTAGCATGCATGTGTTTGGACGGTCGGAGGAGTACTGGAGAGTACCCACACATACCACACAAAGGCTAACCACTGCGCCACCGGTACCTGCACAAATTCTTGAAAAGTTCAGCTATTTTAAAATGTTTACTGAAAGTTACACTAGGAAAAGGGATCAACCGATCCAGGATACCATTTGGCAAGGTGATACATCACTCCAGAATGAATAGGATGGGAGAAACATCTACATATGTATCCTGCTCAATACTTTATACCAGCGTTATAGCTGCACTGGACTTACTGTAGTCCATCGATCCATCCATCCATATATCCGTCTGTCCGTCCGTCCGTCCGTCCATCCATCCATTTCCTATACTAGCTTATTCCTATGCAGGGTCATAAAAGACTGCAACCTATACCCTGAACAAGTCACCAGTCCATTGCAGGGCTATTTACGGTAGTCTCTAACTTAAATAGATTTGACATAAAATAGGAAATTCCAGTCTATTGGCTGGTTAGCTTGCTAGCATCCGCAGATAACTCCACATCACAGTACAGTGATGTCATAGCTTTTATTCTGTCCATTTCAGGAGTTTTTAAATGAACCTTTTTTTTTTTTTTTTTTTTTTTTAGAATCACACGTTTTCTCTGCCCCCTGAGTCATTGGAAGACATTAACAGGATGAGAATGCATGTTTGCAGTAAGAAGTGTTTTGTCAGAAGGCAGAAGGAAACCGCCCTTAAGATATGCTTTACTGTGTCCGCAGTATGTCAACCACTCCATCAATCTGATAGATGGATTTGGCATGTCACCCCTCACCTCTGACACCCCCAGCTCATTTCACACTTTTGAACTTATTTGCCTCTTTGCCTTGCTTGTTCTACGCTAGCTGGAAAGCTCTTCCTTCAACCCTGTGGTGCAGCTGTAAGCTTCACTCTCTTCTGTTTAATCCACCAGTGGCCCTACGCACCCAAGAAACCTGCAAATTATCAGCGTGCCCTTTCCACACTGATAATGCCACCAAGACAGCAGCCATTAATATTACAAGCTAACTGAAATGCTTTTGCTTCAGTGCAGAACTTCTTATGCATCAGCCGTGTTCAAGTACACTTCCACGCAACATGTGAACATGCCCATCTGTAGGCGCAGATGGGTTATACAGCCCACCCACACTCACTAACACGAGAAAGATCACTTCAGTGTCTTCACTTGTTCTTTCACTACTCAGCTTTGACCTTTTCTTTGATATATTCTCAAACAGAAGGTGATACACACTCAGATCAGATGTTATCCGGCTTCTTTTGGCTTTCTTACCCCACAGTCTCAGTCACAGATTTGCTGTATGGGCCTTGTTGCAGGATTTTGGTTGTAATAGTTCACACTGATCTCATTTAGATGTGGAAAAGCTTTATTCTTTCCTAAAAAGTGTGATGGATTCATGTAGAAATAAATCGTAAATGTAACCCATGAGGTTTGCAACTCCATACACTTCATATGGAGCCACATGCTGAAGGTAGACGGGGGTTTGCCACCACCAGGCAGATATAGTCTGCTGTCATTGTCAATGTCCTGTGATCCCATGAATAATGTAAAATAGAGATTCTGTGGGTATTAGAAGATGTCTTTAAGCTTTTGTCAGCTCAAAAGCAGTTTTCATTTTCAATCTGGGTCTTTTATTGCATCTTCTGTGCTTTCCATGCATGCTTCTACGCGTTAGAGTCGCCAAACATCAACACCACAAATGTCTTATTGATGCAATAGGAGGTTATCTTTCAACCCTGAACCCTGTGCCTATTCTTTAGGCCTCTGTTTGAAAATTGCATACCTGTAATAAAATAAATCCATTTCTGCAGCTACAAGGTCTATTTAAATAGTTTTGTGGTCAATTTAAAGGGAGCAGTGTTAGATGGCACATAGCACAAATAAAGTTTCAGGCTTGCTTCAAAATCAAAGACTTTCAGGGGGAATATAAATATCCATGTGGAATGATGTAGATATAGCTCTGAATCTAATCCCAATGTGTGAACATTGTCTCAGCAGAGGGCAACTATGAGAAAGTGACAGAATAAACTGCGGCGAGGTCTTCACAGTTTGACACCATGTGCTCTCAAAGCCTCTTTATCAGAAGTTTTATAAATAACATTTCATATATTTTCTCTTTAAGACAATCAGCACATTATGTTTGGTGTGAACTCTTCACATCAGTCCCGTATTGATTGGTGTAGCTCTATTTCTGTCTCTCTATATTTCTCAGCCTTGTAAGTTGGGCCAGATTGCTATGTGGCACGATTGGATGTTTTCAGCTTTAGGGCACTGCTCTTCATCAAAACGTCTTGGCAAATTTCCCCAACAATGATTATTGTCTTGATCTTGTTTCAGTTTCCAGCTCTGCAAAATGATCAAAGGTGCAAGGGTTGTGGTTATGATCTCTTGTTAGTTGTGTAGCATGATTCAGTTACAGTAAAAGAGGGATCTTTCTTTATTTTAGACTAGTTTATATGTACTGGGATTTTATAAAGTTTACTTTCCATTTTGTATGCGAGCTGCTTGGAAGCGGCTGGAAAGGAAGGAGTGAGCATCTGACAGACTCCAGTGAAGCTGCCACACATTCGAAGATAACAATGACAATACAGATTTTGAGGGGGGAAAAGAGGTACCTTATCAGGAAAACTACACAAACGTTGCTGTTCACCCTTTTTTGCTGTCGGTAATATTTTGACACGTTGAGGCAGTAAATGGAATCAGCTCCGATTGCTCCTGGTTGCCTCGTCCTCCTCTTCATCTGTCAGGAGCATTAGGTGTCCCACGGACAGGGTCTTAATAGTGGCAGAGCGAAGGGGACAGGATCTCTAATGGAAGCCCTTTGTTCAATTGTCACTTTCACTGCTCCCATGGAAACACCCTGCTGGCCAATCAGACAAGCCCTCCAGGTAGCGGCTGCTGCTCCTCTGTCACTGTTTGACTAAAGGCATTCATCACGTCCAACTTTTTCCCTTTCGTTTTTCCCACTTTTTCATTGCCTTTTCCTCTGTACTTCCCGCTTCCCTCATCTTCAGTCATCTTGCTTTTTTTAAATTCCTTTTCCGTTTTTACGATATAAGTAGACAAGAGAAAATGAGCTTTTGTAATAGTGAAAGACATGTTAGTGATATGTTCAGAAATTTGGAATTCATGTTTTTTTTCTCCATGAAAACAAGTAAAACAACTATTTAATACAATAGAAAATGCTTTTGTGAAGAGGGGGCTGAAAGCTTTTTTTCCCTTCTGTTTTGATGCCAGAGTTCGCAGCTTATCCTGCGTCCCTGAAGTGGTTATGAAAGCCTCCCTGGTGACTTTCTATTAGTTGGATATTTGGTGTCTGCGGCTACGTGCATCTTTCCCACTGGGTAAACACTGTGCTGTGTGATAAGGCTTTTACAGACAACGGCATACTGGCAGAGTTGAAGGGAAGGATGGGGGGAAAAAAAAAAGATCCTATGTGTCTCTGCAGTGAGTTTGAATTTGACACAGCTGTGAGCTGCTCTACGATTCATTTTCTGTGATTAAAAGTTTCCACTTGTACGTGAATAGACAAAGGCTAAACTGTGACTAAGCATTGGCTGCAGGCTGGTGCACGCCACCAGTCTGATTTTATTAAGATCATTAGTGACAAATCAGTTATGGCAAAAAAATAGTTTCTGTTATCATTTTTATGATGTTACACTATATTAATATAATAATTTATAAATTCACTACCAGTCTGTTGAACTGTATAAAAGATTAAATTAATTTACCCTGATACAGATATGGTTTGCTACATGTCTTTGTGGATCTGTTCTGGTCCTCAAAGGCTACTCGAGGGACAGATATGAACTGGGACAATTCTGATTTAAGCAGGACATTTCAGTGGCATATTGTCTAATATGGATTGTAAATTACATTGAGCCATTTTTCATTAATGGGACATTGGGTAGAGACCTTTAACCCAGGGATGTCCAGCTCTGGTCCATGAGAGCTACTGCCCTGTGAGTTTTAGATGTTGTCTTGCCTGCTAATGACTCGTTGGTCTGAGCTGCTGCACACATGAGCAGCAGAGAAATACTTACAGCAGACATGATAGTAGCGGCAGAGGTTTGAGTTGGAGGTCCCTGTTTTAACCCTGTAGATTCCTGATGCATCAAGTTATTTATATTCTGTTTCTGAGACCTATTTCATCACTTCATGATAAAAAATACTGCTGAAAACTCTAATTATACCATTCAGTATTTGTTTTCTGACCCTGGATATCTTTGAACTTCAATTGTTGTAACATACCACATTATAATGAACTGCCTATAATAAAGATTCTATGTTAGAATAATTTTCTGCCCATTGTTTTGTGGCTTGGGGGTTTAAGGGTTTAACAAGTTACCTTTTTTAAAAGACAAAGAAATATTTTATTTGCTTGTTTTTGCTAGTTTTCTACTCTGTTAGTTTTTGCTTTATTTACCTTTTTAACTGTGCAACTTCGTAAGCAAGGTGATCTGCGTTAAAATCATGATCTGATCTGAGTCAGTAAACCTTAATATCTCAAAGTGCGGCTGATGAACTATACTCGACCCGACGAAACAAACACACATGAACGTTTTGGAAGTTTTATAGCTGACTTATAATAATTGTGATCAAAAGGAGTTCCAACCTGTGGAGGGCCGGATTTAGCCTCAACACTCAACTCAACTAATTTATCTGTAAACCTTAGGCCCATCTGCAAAACCAACAAATCTAAAGTACATCTAAACTACAAAAAAAAAGTACAAAGGTCAGTAATTCAACCTATCGCTCACATGTTTTATCTCTGTCCTTGGAAGCAAGGATTGGTTTCCATTTTATCCATCATCACACATGCAAACATGGCAAAAGGTACCCACTTTATAATTCACATAACAGGAACCTTCTTAAAGGAAGGGGGCCTCAACATGTGTAATGTCCCTTACCGTCCTCCATAGGCTTTGTATAATATGGTTCTTAATTAATGCGCATTAAATAAGGCGTCATTGTGAACTTTCAGGGTCATATACTTTTCATATGGTGGAAGAATTTATAAGAGAAGGAATAAGAAGTGAATTGACAAAATCAGTAAGACACACAAGCCAAAAAATCCTGCTCCAAACACTCTCTGGACAGTCTGTTTCCCCCGCCTTTCCCAACTTCCTTATCTACCCCAGCAGAGGGGTGTGGGCAGACCTTCCTCCCACAGGCCAGCTGGATTACGCATGTTGGCCTAATCCCATTCACTGCCTCGGTACTCCGTGTCAGACTGACATGTACTGGACCATCACGAACACACAAGCACACACTCAGACATACGTGTTCATGTATGCAGGCTCAGGTGCTTGCGTCTGATAAGGAGCGTGTGGAAGTGTAAGCCTTATGAGTCCAGCTCACCACAACATGGGAAATCCTGTTTCCTCCCATGATCCCCAGTTTGTTCTTATCACGACCTGCTCCAAAGCTCCTAAACCCTTGTGTCCCCAAACGCCCCCAACAGCTTTGTGTCAGGGACCATCTCTCATGTACAAATGGGGTGGATAAACTTGAAAATGCTTTTTGTGATAAATGTTGTCGGTAAGCAGCAGTTTCAAAATACTTTGTTCACATTGAACCACATAGAAAAATGGTATGTTTTTTTTTTCCCCTTCTTAAGCATTTTTACACATAAAAAAAAAAAAAAAAGAAAAAGGACTTGCATGTGGTTGAACTTTCGAAAATAGCTTTAAGAATTTAAAATTTGCACAACCTCTTCAAACTTAGAGCCCTCCATGCTTTGTTGTTTTATGACGATGCTGTTGCCATAGATGAATATTTAGTCACGTTTTCTCAACGTCCACCTCTCTCTTTCTGCCTCTCATCCGCTCTGTCTCTTGTGCAGCAAATCAGTTCAGTGAGACTTAGGAATTCATCAGCAGGTGAAAGGTTGCTGTGCATTACTCGCTCTCACTCTGTTGTTTTCTCAGCCAACACGTCTTTCTGAGGCATTATTTTGCTAAAACATGTGTAAATGCGTGTGTCATCCACAGTTTGAGTGCACAGTTGCCCTGTTTCTATCGCGCTCGTCACAACATACCTCCAATGAAGTCATCCACTGCACACCCAGGATGTGGTTTTCTTTACTGATGACATTTACCTGCTGCTTTTTTTTATTTAATCAGTGCAATAATACAAAGTTATTGTAGAACATTAGTGTATCTATGACACTGTTGTGGAGTGGTGCGATTTAAAAAAAAAAAAAAAAAAAAAAAAAAAAAAGCTAAATTCAATTTATTTTATTTACTTTATTTTATTTTTATTTGATAGGGACAAGTATGCTCCATGAATGATGGTGCATACTGCAGCATTTTAGCCAAGGTTTATTTTCAATGCCCGTCCCTCATTGGGCTTTTACACAATAGGAAAGTATACACAGTTTACATTGCATTGCGAAATTAAAAGTTACACATATGTGCCTTTATTTATATATATATATATATATATATATATATATATATATATATATATATATATACACACACACACAAAATACACATATGTATATATACACAAAAATGTAAAATTAAGTAAAACATATTGAAGTGTATAAATAAAAATTAGCCAAAAATAAGAACATTGGCAAGACATTCAAATCAATCAATGCAACTGAACGTTGAAGGGGTAGAAGACAAGTTTGTAGTTGTGCAAAACAGGGTTGTGAGCCAAGATTTTATCGTAAAATGATACAAAAAGTTTTAGAAACTATGTATCACATGATGGGCAAGCTCTCCAAGCATCACCCCAGCCGTGGAGTTTGCATGTTCTCCCTGTGTACACGTGGGTTCTCTCTGAAACTCCGGCTTTCTCCATCCGTCCCAAAGACGTGTGGTAATTGGATACTCTATATTTCCTGTAGAGCATGTGTGAGATGGACCGGCGAGCTGTCCAGGGTGTACCCTGCCTTTCGCCCAAAGACTGCTGGGATAGGCTCCAGCTTCCCCGTGACCCTTCATTGGATTAAGTGGTTAGGATAATGAATGAATGTATCATATCATACAATATATGGTTGCAGAGGAAAAGGATGACCAAGCTGCACATCCAGAGGAAAACAGAACCCTTCGGAAGAAATTACTTCACTTTCTGGGAACCTCACATCACATCACATCCAGGAGATTTTACTTGTCGTCATTAAGAAATATTGTTCCACCCTTTTGTTTAATGTTTCCTTAGCAAATAAAATGCTATGGAAACCAAGCTGATGAAAAAAACAGAGTAAAAACAGCAAATGCTAACATTCCAGAAGCAGCTCAGTTACCATAAACTAAAAGAATTTCTTTTCTCTCCCAAAACCATGCAAGACAACCAGGTCTACACTTTTCATCAATCGTCACTGCAAGAATGTTTTTTTGTCTGCTTGCTAAAGGATCTTAGTTTAACTCCTACTGCTGAGTCACCGCATGCCTGCAAGTGCTTCGCATCACCCACTCATTCCCCAGCCTCCCACACCTCCACACCGCAGCTCTTCATGTATTATGAATGGTTTGGCTTTGCAGCAAGTGATTTGTAACAGAAACATTCCTGCGTGATGGGTTTCTGTTGAGTGCAACGGCATCATTTTGTGCCATTTTTGTTGTTTGCCTTTTGATCTGGGATGATTGTTAATCCTGCATTGTCCAAAAAAGATTTAATGTGGATTTACTCGGTGATTGTAGTGAAGCTATTCAGCTGTTTCTATCTTTTCATTCACTAAACCATTTGGTTTGAATGATGGTGAAAAGAAACTGCCTGCCAAGAGAGTTAAATCAATAGCATCTCATGTTTTACATTTTAACAATTTTCTTATGGTCCTACACATAAAATTGAAGACATTTCTGAGCTTAGAGTTTTTCTTTCAGCATGTTTGCATGTTTTTGATAAGTCAAAATTTGAAACTTGTTGAAGGTATCACAACATAAGTGGTTTTAAAAGCTTTGCAGATTGTCAATGTCCAACTCCAGTCACCTAAATATATGTAATGGCACTTAATGTGTGTGTGCCAGCTGAGTGCCAGAGATTTCCTTAATCCATATCTTGGTGTCGATTCTTGGTTATCCACATCATAATAATCCCAAATGCTCAAACATAAGATAACTGGTAGTCTTTACTTATATTTTGGAGACGTTTCGCCCATCTGAAAGGCTTCTTCAGCTCTAGCTGAGTGATTGTGAGTTTCAGGCTTACAAGAACCCAACAACATCTTATTAATCGTTAGTTACTTTATAACTACACTTATCTGAATTTTTTTCCTCCTACTTTTAGCTATTTCCCTGCTTTCAGTTTCATTCTCCAACCTGGATCATTACCACCTGGCTCATCATCAATTCCACATTATCTTTACCCCTTTCTACTCTATACACTCCCAGATCATTGATCTAGGTGTGCTGTTACTGGTGTTTATGCTCCTGCATGGTCACAAGTAAATACCTTGGGACTGTGTGTGGATGCACACATTTACAGGCACCCTCTGACATGCATGCGTTGCCACACATAAGCACGCAAGTCCATGTCTGGTGATTTAGCGTGAAATGAGACAGGTCATGGACCCGGCTGCAGCACATTGGCAGGTGGTGACCAGGCTGAACCAATCTTTTGAGTACAATTTGTACACGTTAGCCACTGTTGCCTTTTTCCCATCAAGCAGCACAAGTTCAGATCAAATCAATACTCAAGGTCCTAAAGCTAAATAAGCTCTAAAATTGATCTGCTGGTGCATATTCACATCAATACTATATCGATGGTTGTAGGAAAAATGCATTACTGAAAGGCTAAAAAACACTCAGCATAATCTGCATTATGTTCAGCTAACGCAGATTCATCAATGTAACTATTTTGTGTGTGGGCTAAATGCTCTATGTAAGCTCACAGCAGTTTAGTTTGGCACCGATGGTGCTGGGGGAGGGGGTGGGGGTCTTTAGGACTAGCAGCAGTGCTCTTTCAGGCCCCTTGAGCCAACCCGCTGGCTTTTCCTTCCCAAACGTATGCAGTGAAATCCCCTGTAATCAAGCAGCTGGAAGGTCCTCTTTGAAGGGATTTAGTGCGGCATGGCAGGTGCCAATCTGACTGCAATCAGGATTTACTCAGGCCTAGCTCCTGATAGCATTCAGCAATTTCCTGGGAGACAAGGGGCAAGCCATTCATGAGGTATCTTGCTCCGTGCTCATTGTTCAGTGATGCACCGGCCACTGTGGTGTGCAGTCAAACACAAATGATAAGATTTGGGTTGTGTCTTGGTCTCAGCCTTTTTATCTAGAATGATGGAAGTGCCACCTGTGGCTTTGCATGTATTTTAGCATTTACACTTAGAACACACCAAGACAGTCTCAGTTTAATGTGGAATGTATTCCACATCAAACTGGAAACAGTCTTCATGTTTTTTATGAAGCATAAACCTCCAAAGGTAGTGTGAGGTACTCATCTCATTGTAATTTATATAAAATCAGTTTGTTTAAGGAAAGCTGGAGGAAGTTGTTGCCATCAGTGGAAGCAGATGGTCAATACTGAAGCTGTGATTTGAGTAATAAGGGCCACCAGATTTGCTATTACTGGTTTTTTGCACCATTCTGAGTGCATATTTAAAAAAAAAAAGATTAAATTAAAAAAAAAAAAAAAAAAAAAAGAATATACATATATTTATATATATATATATATATATATATATATATATATACATATATATATATATATATATATATATATATATATATATATATATATATATATATATATATATATATATATATATGAGAATCCTGAGAAATATGATTAAATACACAATTGAAAGGGGCAGTGCATGTTGATGAGGAGGCAAAATTTGCTGTAAATATACCAGATTTAGCAAAATGCTTATTTCCATCCACAGTCTTATGACAGAAAACACACAACATTGCCCATTACACTTAAAATATAGTAACAATTATTGCTAATTTAAAAAAAAACAAACAAAAAAAAAAAAACGTAACGGCAAGAGAACGGTAGTAGAATCAACATGAGTTTGCAGTTTTAATATTTTAAGTAAACTCAAATTTTAATCTGGGTCAATGTGTGTATATTTGGGAATGTACACGCATCACATATGATGTTTATATATCAACATAGTTGCTTCATTAAAAAATGCATTTTTAAAAAAGTTTTTGTAAGTTACAGCCATTGGGTTCATAAGTGTTTATCCAGTTATCCAGGGTGTTTTCACTGGAAAAAAATATATATATATCTTCGCATTAATGTGAATGTTAATGCTCTTTCTCTCCCATTTTAACCATAGTACTTTCTTTGTCTTGCTTTCTTTATTCTGCTCTTCTTTAATATGCTGTTGTTCATGCAGAGCAGCCTGCAATCAGACCACCCTGCAAGAATTATTGTATTATCCTCATATACAATGTCATCTATCATAGGCATTGGGTTCGTGTCTTTTTTAAAAAGCCATAGATAGTGTTTAGGCTGTGAGCTCCTGACATACTTGCATAACATAGATCCCACTTTCGAAAGAGGGGAAGGACAAAGAGACAAAAATGGAATAGAGGTTTTGCAAAGAGGCAGGAACTCCCTTAGGCAGTGGGACAGTAAGGCACACACTCTCAGACTCAGCCGTTCCTCTATAATTGTTGTCTATTATTGATGGACACGCAGTGTTTCCTTTCGGCCATCTGCTCTCAGCTCTCCCACTCAGTTCCCCTTTTGCTTCATGCTGACCAGTTCTTGTACAGGCAGGAATAAGCAGAAGGATGCTGCCCTGTCAGTGTGTGACTCCTCCGAAAATATATGGCAGTGTTCAGGAAATGAACAAGTTAAAGAATAAGTGTTGGCTAGCTTTCTATTATTTCCAGGTTGCCATGCGAGACAACATCCAAATGTGGCTGCGTTCAGTAATGGATCATCCTGATGTGCACATGTGCACGTTTTAGATGTTAATCAGATCCCAGCCACACCCTAATACTGTTAACAGTAAATGGCTGCAGGTCTGTTTGGATCCGAGTGGTAATTTACGACGGTGCATATTCAGTGGAGCCCCGGTTGCCGTGGGGAACCAGGTCGTGCAGGTCTTTCTTTATTGGCTGGAGGGTAGTCGCATGTGGCGCTACTTGGTGCCCAGCTGGGACAGGGGACACATGTGTGGGGCTAAGTAAACGTGCAAGGTTGGCACGCGTTCACAGACATGTGGCTTCAGCTTATGGTTATTCCACACAAACAAACTCTTGAGGTAGTTTGCAAACCTTACATGGCAGAAATCTGATATATTGGTAACATGTGAGCTCAACACAACGCTAACAAAAAAAGAGTAAATCACAGATGCTGTCAAAGCCCGGAACTGTGGAATGGTGATTCAGGTAAGACTATCTGTTTAGACCATAGAAACTTAAGTTATCACCCCAATTGTATTGCTTGTCTTTGCCATATTCCTAATGGGGTTACAGAGGCTTTATTTTCTCACTAGCCCTGAGTTAAGACTCCCCAGGGAGTACGAGATGAGAGGGAAATTAATAATGTGTAGGGATCCAAAGGCTCTAGCTGCATCAAAGGATCAGAGGAGGGTGAGCAGAGTGGATTGGAGGCAGAAAAGGAAACAGAAAACATGGGCAGAAAGAAGAAAGTACAATCAGACATACAGGCCACCTTTGAGGAAAGGCTGGAAGGTAAGAGGGCTGACATTAAGAAACACATAAAAGGAGTTCTTCTTTTCTTTTTTTTTATGTTTAAAGGCTTTCAAGAAAACCAGCTTTCTTGTGGATACTCCACTTACCAGTTATCGCTTCAGTATTGCAACCTCTTGTGAGGATGAATCAGATTTTTAATTACCGCTACATTTCAAATAGGCGTTTAACCAAAATCAAGACCAAGTGACATGGTTCCTCTTTACATGCGAGGCCAACATGTACTAGTAAACTGAGAAGAAACTCTTAATGTTGAAGAAACTTGAGATTTAATATTAATAAACCTTCCTCTGAAATGTGTGAAAGTCACGCTAGCATGCAGCGCTGGCACACCCACGGCCCTTCTCTCCCGGCCATCCACGCTCCGGTCTTCCTCTGACCCATCTGGCTCGAAGCCAGCCGCTCCGCTATCCTTTGAACCTGGACTCTTGCAAGCTGAGGGCAGCTGTGTGTGTTCAGATCCAACACCAGACAACATTAAATGTTAATTACTTTTAAATACCAGATTTAGCTCCTCACGTTTTGTATCTATGTTTTGCGGTTTCTGCAGTGGATTCAGTCTGTCTCCCTTCTATAAAGAGAATTTAGGCTAATAATGCTAAAAGATATCACAACGAGGCTGCTGTCTGCCATATGTGATCCTGCCCTGCCTAAATGCCAGACGGGCAGAGTGCCATGGAGCAGCACAATGGCTTTATCTGCAATGATTTCTTGAAATCTCTGACCAGCCACTAAACGTAGACACCATGCTTCATTTGCAATCCATTCCTACCCCTTTCTCGCTTATCTTTCTCTCTCTTTTCCCATATCTAGACCCCCAAATAACCCCCTTCTCACCCTGCTTAGCAAAAAAAAAAAAAAAAAAAAAAGCCCTGTCAGGTTTCACAGCATAGAGATGTAAATGAATATAATCTCAACACTTTCTGCAACTGATTAACACAAGAACCCCTTGTATAAAGAGAGGTAAAGGTTTTGGTCAACGGCACTTGAGCAGAAGTGCTCCATAGCTCTTCTTTTCATGGCAGCCATTAACACAAACTCAACCGGAATGATAAATACCACTGACGTAGAGCTGCCGTGTTGTGTGTTTAGAGAAGAGGGAGTTGTGGGTGACACACCTGCCTGGGAAGAGAGAGGTTGAGATAACAATTTTCTCCTCACTGACGGGGAGACATCTGGCATCGCCATGGCGTTGCAAGCCGAAGCACGCCCAGGAGTGGGTAATGAGGCATAGGAGACAGGGTTGTGTTTCGTCAAATGGGTGTGCATGTATGTGTGTGTGTGTGTGTGTGTGTGTGTGTGTGTGTGTGTGTGTGTGTGTGTGTGTGTGTGTGTGTGTGTGTGTGTGTGTGTGTGTGTGTGGTTTTTTTTGGGGGGGGGGGGGGGGTGATTCCCTCGCCTTTCCTAAATTAGCCTGTGAGCACGCCATCTGCAGTACTCAACCATAAACTCACTTGAGTGTGTCTTGTAAGCAGGATTGAAGTGAAACAGGAACACATTTAACCTTTTTGTGCTAAAAACTGATTGCGGTTTTTTCGTGAGGAAATTACTCAGAAGGCAGAGAGGGCTGTGGCCGCTGGGATCGTGCACCTTCCAACAAATCTAATCCAGTCTTCTGCATTTTTAAGAAAGTCATCCAGATCGCTATCAAAGTTTTAACAGCTCCTTCTTTAGTCATGAAATTCTGCCTTTTAGCTTTGTGTAAAAGACAAAGTAATAGAAGGTCAAACAGGGATCATCAGATGCAGAAGTGCTGTAAATGCACGATGAAACTCAAGTGGCACACGCTCCCAATCCACATTTTTGAATGTCACGATTAACATTCCTGACTTCTTTATGCATAGGCAGGGTTGTATGTGAAGCTACATATACTTGGAAGGGGTTGCTAAGAGACAAACAACTCATGTCCCCCCTCAGAGAACATGTGGAGCTGCAAAGAGCATCTTAGCTTTGAGCGTCTTACTATCAGGAACAGTTTGAGAATGGCTCCGTCTCTGTGGGGGATATTTCCTGTTGTGGACTTGTTTTTATCTTCTTGTTGCTTTTTGTATCAATTTAAAGTGTTAGTCAGTTGTAATTTTCTGAATATGTTTATTAAGTGTCAATTATATTTTAGATTAAGAGCCAAAAATCTTTGCTCTGCATGTAAATGATAAATGGAAAGTCTCCAAGGTGTTTAAATTAATATAGTTTGCAAATGAAGAGGACAAGTTCTACTTGAGGGACAGTTTCAAACAAGCGAGATTGTGGTTTGGCAAAAATTCAGTTTAAATTAAAATAAGTGTTTTATTATTATTATCATCATTATTATTATAGTTATTAGTATTAGTAGTAGAAGTATTAGTAGTTGTAGTAGTAGTAGTAGTAGATTTAGTAGTCGCTTTAGTATGAGTCAGTATGGAAAAGGATGGGATTTACAAAGATTTGGCTTCCTTTCACTCCATATAAACAAGGCCATTTCTTTGTTGTTGTTTTTTTTTTCTTTCTTCTTTTCTTTCCTGATGTTCAAGTAATCTGTCAAATCAGTTCAAATTGAAACAAAAGAAATATGATGCTGTTTGGAAACCAAAGTACAGCAGTGAAGCTCTGTCTTTGGCTGATAGGAAATTACGTTTTATAAAACGTCCAGTTTGTTTGACAAGTTCAGTATGAAACTTTTTTTTTTTCTTTAACTCGTCCAGCATTGAAGCAAGCAGGATGATGATCTGGTTGCTGTTTCCAAATCGTACAGAGTCTAGCCGACTATGAAGAGTGAATGTACCCTTTGACTCTTCATAGCCCCTGATGACCAACTCAGGGGGATGGTCATCCTAACAACCCCCCAGGTGAGTCACAACTCGCCAACATCATAAACTCTGAACTGTGCAATCACCCTGGTGTAACCCTGGTGTACATCAGTGGATGTTGCTGTTGAGTAAAGTAACTGCTCTGTCACACTCTGGTTCAGACCAAAGAATCAAACTCTGGTCCACTTGAAAACCATGCTTGAACACCGGTGTGGTTCAGTTACAGTTTGGAAAAACAACAGATCATCCAAGCAAAGGTATGCTGCTCATGCCAGACAGCTTCATATAAGTTTGAAACCCCCCAGACTGCATAAATTTATTGTGTATTTTTAGTGAATGAGCCGGCTGAAGGTCCACCCCAGTTTCTTCTTCCACTTGCTTTTATCCTCTCCGTCAGTGGTTGTTTCTGGAAATATCGCCCCCTAGTGAGCAATTGTATAACATTGTCTAAGTGGTTTGAATAATGTTCAGTGTAAAAAAAACCAAACTAAATGTAGGTACATCAAGGATCTGTTGGCATCCCCCACAAAATCAAACCGAGTCTCCCAGGCTAGCCTGCTGTGAATATACGCTAAGACACCAGTAACATCTCCCACTGTTCTCATCAGAATTCAAGACGGTCCTTTGGATGATAATGAAACATATTTGAAACTGAACCAGTAGAGCTGATTTTAGCTACATTGAAAGAAGAAAATGCTTTTGCATTTTGATCTCTGGAACTGAACAAATCAACAATTTTTGTTCAGAGCTCAAGTTTTTTTTCTCTTAAAGGCCTTTTGGTCCAGAAAACTTCTGTTCAATGGTTATTTTCTCTTTTCCATATCATTCTGTAAACCCTAGAGATGGTTGTGTGTGAAACTCCCAGCAGATCAGCAGTTTCTGAAATAACTAGACCAGTTTGTCAACCACCAATGACCATTGTTTAATTCAAAATCACCTAAAAAATAACCTTTTCTCCCCCATTTGTGATGCTCTGCTTGAACTTCAGCAAGTCATCTCGACCATTGCTACCATGCAGTTGACTGATAGCTACTGTTTAAACAAGCAGTTGCACAAGTGTACTTAATAAAGTGGATGTGAATGTATTTCTAATAACTTTGTAAATATATATTGACTGACAGTAAAATATTTGTTTGTTTCAGGTCATCTCTGCTCTGTCGAGGATCTCCCACCACAGCATCGCACAAATCAAGGGCATCAGGTATGACTCACTCATTCATCCCTCCGGCTGCAAATAAACCCTCCAGAATATCGGCAGCAGAGAGAAACCATTTGGATGAAATTATTCCACTTTTTCTTTCTGAGCCGGTATTGAAATGGATGATGCTATTTAAAAATGCTTCTCGTTTAAAAGCCAATTTACATTTCAGGCAATTAGATGCAGCTTTTAGCCAAGACTATCTTGCAGAGCAAGATAATCCTCAACACATTTCCATCCGTCTCTCAAACAGCAGTTTGTCATTCTGAGTCAGAAAACTTCATTGTATGCAAGGATGGCCATTTCATAGAAATAGTGAGACTGAGTAGTCTTTCATGCTTTTTTTTAAAAAATTTATTTTTTTATTTTTTTATTAGAGCTGCAATGGGCGTCTGATCTTTCTTTTATTTGCTCAGTTTGCTTGGAGCTTGGTGGCTTGTAGGTGCCACATTAAAAACCATTTTATCTGTCTGAGTAATAAGCTGGTGGTGTGCACCCATTAGGAGCCATGCCAGGAAATGAAAAGAGAAAAAACAAAAAGCAAGAAAGAAGGAGCAGGTCCCTTGTTATTAATAAAGACAAACACAACCTGCTGAGAGCTGGTTTATCCCTGCCTGTCTGTACTGACCTCAAAATCAGTGCTCATTTGTCAGAAAACATTCTATTGCTACCATATATAAGTGTAAACAAACAACTTAGCATACAATAAAAACAAGTTGCAAAGTTTGAAGCGTATTGTTTATGGTTCTTGAAGTGGACACTGGAAAAAACCAGCTGCATACTTCAGCTTTATTTATACTTGTGTGTTTATTATTCAGCCTCAGATGCATTTTCCCAGAGATGTAAGAGTACATTGTGACCACGTTGACTATGATTTGTGCGCTTGTATGCAGGGTAAACAAATCGATACTCCTTGTATACCAAGCATATTGATTTACCATGAGTACACGGTGCAATGTCGTCATATCATTTTCACAGTTCTGCCAGTCACTGAGACTTTTAATGGTTCCAACTTCTTCCCCGTTGAGTTGAATTTCAGTAAAAGTGACTGCTGTTCACATTTATTATCTGCAACATGGGCTACCCACATCCTCATTTTAATATCTAATATAGCCTTCAGTTATTTTCTGTCTCTTACTGTTCCCACTCCGGACTTTGCAGATACTCAGAGGAGCATAGAACAAAAACAAATCCATGACCACAAACAGCGTGATCCAGCAGGCCAGTTATGCAACATGCATGTTCGCTGACCCCACTTAGCCTCCTTAAAAACTATTATTAAGGCAAAATCAGCTGCATTCAAAGACACAGTGTTTTAAAGACACATTCCCATCAACAAACCCCTGATGGAGCTTCATTGTTTTCTCAAAATAATAATAAAAAAAAAAAGGGAGCGAAAGCAATCGACTAGTGATTAAAAGACTTGGTTGGGTTTTAGCCATTTCATCAGACGACTTGTGATGAACTGATCTTTAAGATAGTTTAGACTAAACTCTCCATTTTTCTGTTGAAGAAAATAGGCAGTTGATAGACTAATTCATTTGAACCAGGTGTGTTGGAGCAGGGAAACCTCTCCATTTGCCGTTGAGGACCAGAGTTGAAGAGCCTTGCATTAGATGAGACTTGTTCAGAAGATGTTTTTCAGCTCCTCAGGGTGAAGCTTCAGACAGTAAATGAATCTGTATGCACAGATATTATATCAAACCAACTGTTGAGCTTTAATAAGGACCCTGACGTTCCTCAGTTTGTTAAACCTTTTCTGTATAATCAGACCATGTAGTTTGCACACTTTTTAGTTCTTAGAAATAAATGCATCATTTTATCATGTCATATTATGTGGATAATATTGGATGTAGATATACATTTATATATGGATTGGTATAGAACATGCTGCTCCTGAATGAGGTTGTATTTTAATGTCAAAGAATTTGCGGTTTTAACCAAAAATCTGCTTCTTTCCATCTTTTTCTTGTATATTCCTGTCTCCTTGTGTGTGTCATGAGCTGACCTCATGTTTCTCACAGCTCATCTACAGTGAGTCAGTGTGTGTCATCCTCTGTCTTGTTTTTCAGACCCTTCCTCTTTCCCCATCGCTTATCTTTGCTGTCTTAAGCAGACCCCACTTTAACCCTGAACCTCTGTCCTGTCTTTATTTCTGCTGTTTCATGTGTTCAAACATCAGCTGTGCAAGGAAGTTCATCTTGTTGTAGTGTTTTCAGTGGATTAAGAATCAAGATCACAAGAACTCCCACAGTATAATTACAAATTTTAAATTTGTTGTTTAAAAAAGATGACATTTTCAACATTTAAAAAAGGCTTTGCTTATTTAAGTTTATTACATCATCCACGAACTTTGTTCTTGGGCTTGAGACCACATGAACAAGAATAAAAATCTCTTTAGCCTTGTCCATTCATACTCCACGAGAAGCTTCGCCTGCAATGGGGCAGGGAGGACTGCAGGCAATGATGTCTGCTTTTATATTCGATGGAACTTGTTATTTAATATTTAATTAGAAACTTTATCTGCGGCAGGACCAGTTTTGCATGCGGCTGGGTTTGTGTGTTTAAATGCCACATGTTGTAAAAATGTTCATACTTTCTCACCCCCTTGATCAGCTTTTTTACCAAAACAACCTGTTTTACCTGCATCAGGAAAACTGCAGAAACAGCAACTTTCCACTTCATGCTTTTCCATGGTAACTATGCCCACTTCATATGTCCAACCAATCACACAATACTTCTCATAGCCCCACAAGAAGAAAGTGGAACTGTCGTCAGCCATGTCTGCAAGACCTCAGGACCCCAAGAACAACAAAAAAGTTCTCACTTTGGCCCTGGGATGCCAAAACAATTGCAACCTTTACTGTTCATAGTTCATAGTGTATTTGATTACTTTCGCTTATATAGACACACTGAGTGTATGAAACTAAATAAGTTACCTTCCACTTTTTCCTCCATTCGCCCTCATGGGTTGCAAAGATTTTACTTGCACCATATTAAAATCCGAACTTGACAGGAACTTGTCGAGAGAAGCTGATTTTCGGCAAGTGGGTGCTTCGTCACAACTGTGAAGATAATCCACCGAAAATAACTTTATCCTCCTTATTTACGAAAAATACTGACAAATCTGCAGCCTTACTTATAGAGGAGGATGACCCAAGCTAGCCAAGCTCTAGCTGTTGCTTCGTTGCTTTTACATGTGCTCCGAGCTTCTGTTCATGGCACTCTTCGTGCACAAATCGTGCACTCTCAGAAGGTTTGAGGAGAGAGGGACAAAAGGCAGCTGTGTTTGATGGACATATCCTCCTCTATTCGTTTAGAATGGGCAAGTTAAAACAATTGAAGGGTGTATTTCAGTCCTGTCCATTCCACAGGTGACTAAATTTTTATTTTTTTCTTGGAGCCTTCAATTAATTGGCGGCTACTGGGGTGTGAAAGGGATGTTAAGCAATATAGAAAAAGAAAACGCTGCTGGAAAACATCTTCTACCCTGCCTTTAATCATCAAAAGGTTTCTTCCTCCACATGCATTATATGATTTTAGAGCTTTGCACATCATTCCAAAGATGAACTGGGTTGTACTGCACAAGTGAGCAATCACTGTGTTTATAACCATTATTTGCACTCAACACCAGATTTCCTGTTCACTTAGGTACAGCTCTGCTCCATTGTGACACACAACATCGCTCATTAGTCATCAGTATGCAGTTATCACACTGTGCTTATAGTTTTTGTTATTCACTCAGGCCATATGAATGCATGCAGCACCATCTTTTCTCACAAATATTAATAATATAATTCCGACCTGCAAGAAAAGAAAGGCCGAAAAGCATAACAAGCCTGTGCTTGTGATCCCTAGGCAGAGCAGCTCTATAGACAGGAAAGGTGCAATAAGTGGCAAAGTGCACTCACTCGCTGGAGTTCCAGCGATTTATTGACCCCTGCAGAAACCAAGCCGCGTCCTGGGACATGAAACTCCTTCCGCTGCTGACTATTTGAGCCGCTTTCACGCATAATGGCTATGGCGTTGTGCTGTTCGACAGCAGTTGATCAATGGGAGCAGCTCACTGTGACATTGTACAGCACACAAGTGTCAACAATTTACACCAGGACAGCGTGCAGGCACAGTCCCAAACAGATGGTGGAGTGTTTTACTGTTATGCAGTCAATCTCAAAAGAAAAAGATTGGAAGGTACAGTACATGTGGAGTGGAAAAAATCTCTGATCGTGTCATGAGTTTTCTAAAGACTGACTGATTTAAGATATTTTCAGTTTGTGATACTCTGATGTGGATGATTATCAATACAAACTGTACATCTTGTAACAAAACCATGTAATGTTTGGCTATGTCAAGGTTAGAACCCTTATATACACATATATATGCTGTTTCATGGAGCTGTCATTTTAAACCAGCCCTGAAAATCCTGAAAAATAAATAAAGTTTTAATAAGAATAAAACTGATTTCATTTAAAAAAAAACAAAAAAAAAAAAAACACCCAAAACAAAACCAAAACCTGTTTAACAGTCTAACTCCACAACTTAATAAAACAAAGTTCTCTGTTATAGAATCCAGTTGAAGGAAAGCACAAATGCAGAATCTGTAGCTCATAATCAAAAATACTTTATGCACTAACTAAGAAAAACTGCCTTTTTGACTTGATTTAAATAAGTTGGTTCTTAAAATACATAATGAAAACAAATGGCTAGTAGACCCTTGCAGTAACAACTGAAATCTGGTACTGAATAAAGAATAACCTGGTGTACTTATAAATAATCATCCTCCACCTGATTATTTGTAATCAGGTGGAGGATGATTACAAATAAGGTGCAGGTGCAGTAAGTCAAAAGTTAATACACTGAATACCTCAGAAAATAACAGGACAAAATAAAACAGGAAGAAAAATGACAACATAAACTGAACAAGAATAGGAAATCTTTGAGGGAAAAAAAGATAATATACCAAATAAGAAAACTGAAAACAATAATAAAATAAGAAAACCCAACCTGAACAAAAAAACTTTAACTTAAAGCCTCAGAACAGGAAGCAGAATAAAACTAGAAATAAACAACTGTTTGTATAACAAGAATTAAATCAAACTAACAACAAATCTGATAAGACCAAGTCAAACACTGATGTTTAATAAAACAAAAGTCCATCAAGCAAGAAAGAACACAAAAACTTATACCAAACCCATTTTCCAGAGCCAAGTTGACTGAAATGAAGAGAAAAGCAGTGGCTAGCTAAAGCTAACTGAACACAGTCTTAACGACTACTAGCTAGAATGAAGTATGAGAATATCAAATTGAATTTTAAAAGACTCAAATCTAAACCCAACAAAACAAGCTGACTCTAACAGATCTTTAATTGTTTGACATTGTTTAATTTAAAGCAAGTCTCTGAAATTGTTTTTTTAAATCAAGTAGGAGGGGTAATTGACATGTTTTGGATTTAATTAATTTGCAGACATCAGAAAGCCTGTTGTGATGTAAAATTCCTTTCAATTCATGAGACATTAATTAAAATAATAAAACATATAGATTTACCACAATCACTTTCACATGAAATCACTACAAAGCAAAGCTAAAGCTAATGGGACAAAGCAAAAGCTAACAGGACAAATCTAAAGCGGATGAGACAAAGCTAAATCTGATGGAACAAAACTAAAGATAATGGAACTAAGCTAAAGCTGATGGAACAAAGCTAAAGCTAATTGGACAAAGCTAAAGCTGATGGAACGAAGCTAAAACTGATAGGACAAAGCTAAAGGTAACCATGCAAAGCTAATTTGACACATTACTAATGAAAGAAACCAACAAAGCAAAGTATAACATGTATAACTGTTGGGCTAACGCAAGTGGAGAGCTAAACAAAACAAAATCCATAGACTGTAACAGTTCTCAGTCTTTAAATGTGTATGAAGCAGTTGTTGTCTAAAATGAACAGTTTATTTATTAAATTGGAATATGATCCAATATTCAGGAGGAAACTATTAACTATTTGTCGATATCAGAAATTCCACAACACATTCACAATTGGGTCTCTTAAAATGACTCCCAATTTGATGGTATGAGACAATGCTGATTCACAAAATTAGCTAAAATAATTCTTATGTTTGAGTTTTATCAAACATTTAAATGAAAAACAATACAATCTTTTAGCAAAACTTTTTATATTGAGGTTTTACGTGTTCACATTATTAAAAGGAAACTGAAAGTACATTTTCTTTTTGCAGAAATTTAAGCAGGATATAAAAAAAAAAACCTGACTCATTTAAGTCTCAACATATATTTCAGTACTTCTACCACCCAACTTTAGCACAATTGCCCACCTTTAGATATGGGAATTTTCCCCCCACAGATCAAATTAGAAGTTATGTTTGATAGGAAATACCGTTTGTCAATAAGCATGTTAGATAAATGATTACTGAATCAGTGCTTGGTGCTATTTTCTATTTGGATTGATGCTCTTGGGTCATTAAGCATTGAATTGATGAAGTTTGATGTTATTACACCCATGATTGGACTGGAAATTTTAGATGGAGGTATGAAAGAACAGAGTTGGACTAAAAAAAACTATTTGTCTGCAGATGAAAAAAAAAAAAAAAAGCAGCTATAAGTATTTCTTGAGCTAGCGTAAGGTAACATTTGTAGTATATACTGGAATGATGCAAGGTGGGCATATCTAGAAAGCATGACAAAGTCAGTTATAATGAAATTAAACAAGATGCATCATTACTGACATCAGTGTTGGGGAATGGCCAGAATTATAATTACACAGGCTTTTGCTGAATAAAAATCCTCTGGATTACTACACAGAAATGAAAATAAAAAAAAAACTGCAGAGCAACAATAAATTGCCAAGACACGGCTCACCAGGGGTGTTCTGATGAAATTATGAACAAATGTCAATTATACCTTGTTGCACTATTAAAGGGAATGAAAACCACAGCCCTGGACAGTAGAAATGTGCGCACTGCTTCACAAACTACTATATAATTAGATTTTCCCCGGCGAGACTCCATTAATAACTTAAAATATAAAGCACACTTCATTGGAGGGGGCCATTTGTTGTGGGCGTGTTATTAGACTCTGGGGGAAGCTGCTCCTTCTCTTCATAACTGGAAGGGAGAAGATGAGATAAATCAGATCAGATTTTTCTGTACTTATAATTAGCTTTTGGAAAAAAACAACAAACTTAAATGAGATTTAAAAAAATTATGCGGATAAGAGAATAATGCAGTTAATGTGTCTGTGTGTGTCTGTGTTTTGACTGACCTTTAACTGTGGAGCTGACCATTAGTTAAATTGACAAGTCACTTTTTGCTGACTGCTGTTATTTACATACCATCACACACACACACTAGCAATGATAAAAAGAAGCTCTCTATACTTTTTTTTTTTTTTTAAAGTGCGCAACATTGACGTTTTTCTTCCTACAGGCCACTTCAGTTGCATCTTTAATAGGATGTAGACCACAGGAAAGTGTCTTAGTCATCTGAAGATATCTGGGGATTACCAGTGAAGCTGAGTGCAAACAGAAACCAGAGTGCTTCTGTGAGAGCTTTGAAGGTCTTGTTTGTGACACTAAACCATCCCTGTCGGCTTTCCGCTGATTTCCCCGTCTAGACAGTTGCACATACTGTACATACTTTTTGTCCTTGTTTTTTTTTTTTTTTTTTTTTTTTTTTGTTTTTTCTGGAACTGCTGTGATCTGATTTCCGAATATAGTTAAAAGCAAATTAAGAGCTTGTGTTTATTTCTAAATGGTTTTAGATGACCAAACATAATGTTAAAAAAACAAAGCAAACTTGAGAAATATAGACTTTTGTTGAAAGACTAAAGGATTTTTGTGGCTAAAACACCATCAGATTGAGGCTGCCATGCAAATATATTCCTTTCACTAATGATACACGATAACTGTTTTTCCAAACTTTTTAGATCTTCTTTTTACATACATTCATGTTCTGCAAGATCCTTCATCTGCAGTTTTGTTCAACTTCTCTAAATCAACACTGATTTATATTAAGGACTTGTTTGATCAACTCCTTTGACTTTATTAAAATTCATTTAAGGCATGTTTCATTGGGGTAATATCATTATAAACCTTTAAGGCCTCATACCTCTCCTGCGAACTGCTTTGAGCTATTGAACTGGTAAGGCCTTTGTTCTAGTTAAAGACAAAATAAAATCGTAACAACAAACAAAATAAGCCTGTTTTTCTCTGATGCTTTGACTGAAACAAAACCTGAAAATTTTGTTTCAGCGGATCAGTATTAAGTTTTCTTTAATAAACCTTTAATGTCTGCAAATTAAATTTAAATCAAGTCAAAATAGTAAATTCATTTCCAGAAAACTTTCTGTTGATTGTGATTAAATGTAGCACTTAAGTTAATACTCTATAAACACAATTAACAGAAAAGGGGTGTGTGTGGATGTGTGGGGGGTTGTTTTCATCTCACAAAATAAAAGCACAGTTGGATCACAGGAAATTCTGCTCTTGAAAACAAACTTTACATGTGTAAGTACCAGTTGTTTTAAAACACATATCTTGAATGCAGTGTCCCCTGCTTTACACAATGGGCAGTGTAGTTGGTTGAATGAATGGATTCCAGACATACTCAGAATTCCTATACACTGTGATTGCCTTGGCTACTATAGTCACCTTTTCTGGTTAACAGAGTAAGAACTGGATCTTTTTTTGTTACTTTCAAAGTATATTATCCCTTTGTTTATTTATTTATTTATTATTCACTTCATTGTAGTCTCCATAATACGACTAATAAAATTTGACTCATTTGAACAACGTATCAGTTTTTTATTTAATACCTGTTCTATTGTTCACTTGTACAGCAAGAAATCTCAGACTTTTTGTTCTGGCCTTGTGGACGACTCATTTTTCTTGTGGCAAAAGTAGTAGCTGAAGAACACACTTCGTGGAGCATTGATCCAATGATCATTTTCAGTCTGTTTTTTTTTTTTTTTTTTTTTTCTTCATTAGATGACTTCTGCTGCAGCTGCTCTTTAGAGATGGCTGCAGACTCTTAAGAGTTCCTAGTTCTGGTTGCGCTTTGCCTAATTTTGGCCTTTGTTACCGTTTGTCAGAGCATCTTTTTACCAACAGGTTTCAGGATTTGATGGGGATTTCAGGAACTGTATGAAAACTGCAAATGTCGTACTTTTTAACAGCAAATTAAAGCTATGTATGAATTAGAATATTACGCAAGACTCCTAACCTTTTATGAGGAGTCCCTTCAGGTCACGTTTTAGCTATATACTCTAATCCTTGGACAGATCATAAGCCAGCCAAATTTAATGTGATATGAGATTTTTATCAACGTTATCCAGATGTACTGTTTGCTGAAAGACCCTGAGACTGAGACTATTGAGATTATTGATTTTACAGGCTTAAAATACGTATGAATGTGATTTGGTCCCATTGGTTTAACTGACGCAAAAAAACTTTGTAGTTGCTCTAACTCAACAGGTTTGTAGGTTGCAGTCTTTGGGTGTATCATCACTGTTACCAGAATAAGCTGCTTTCAGATAAAATTTTTTTAAAAAAACCACACAGTTCAGAAGCCAAAAATGTTGCTATTTGACTCGTTATGCTGACAAGAATCATGTTTAGAAACTCCAGATGTTTGAAAACTCAGTTGAACAGATAGTGGAAATCTTGCTTTTCACTGGTGATCATCAGCTTCCTCCCACACTCCCTCTGCTCCCCATCTCTTCATTAAGCAATGCTTGATGTATTCGGGATGTGCCTTGCAGGGATGTTTAATGTCGGAGTTTGTCAGATCAAACAGTATCGTTGCACAGGTTATGACCTCATTGATTTTAATAGCCGATTTTAATTGTGCACGGCATCAAGCTATTAGGCTTTAATTTGTAGCAATCATAATTATATCTGGTGGGGGGGGGCACAGTTGGCCATAGTAAAACTAATGCCGCACTTCTGATATATTGCTTTCAGAGAATTGATACTTTGTTTTTAAATAGAATAGAGAAAAGAATCCTCACTGTTTAGCGAGCTAATTCATCAGTCATTCATTGTCCCCCCCCCCAGCCCCCTCAGGAGTTGTTTGTTGACACAGTGTGGGCGGCAATGAAAAATTTAGGAAGAGAATCAGCATGAATCTTTCTGATTACTATTTAGTGAGCTGACATGACGACTTTTATTCATGTTCTCAGTTTGTCTTACATTCCTCGTATATGTTTAATGCCGGCGGTGAAGGCCACACTCTGCAGCAGAAATATTACAGCTCCAAACTTGGTCATTTTATTTTTTTTATCATGTACTTCTTTACTGTTTTCCTCTAGAAAACTGAGCAAACCTCGACGGGGTTTGGGTGACACCTGCCTGCCTGTCTAATAAAAAAAAAACAAAACAAAAAAAAAAAACTGTTTTCTCACCTCAATTCCTTCGAAAGTTGGTTGTGGAAAGATGGCAGCTCCTTATCTGTCATTCACAGCGTTCAGATGTGTTTTGACATGGTTGTTGGTGACTGATGGGGTCCCTCTGTTGAATGCATCCTGCTGCTTTACTGCAGAAGTGATAAAACTCAGAATGACAAGAAGACAGATAGAATACAAAGTTTCCGATCGGCTATTCTTCTACCTGGGATGGACGCTGTGGTGTGTGCTGTGATAAATTGTTTTGTAACCCTCTCTCTCTCTCTGTTTGTGTTTTTCTGTGTGTACCAGGCCTTTTCCATCTGAGGACACAGCTCTCAATGAGGATGATGTGTACCGCAGCCTGGAGGAGTTGGCAGAGTAAGTGTGCATTCTACCAAAAACACCCACACAGGCTGGTTTTTATCACCGAGGGGGGCATTGCATCACTCCTCTGGAGGCCTCCCCCAAACCTTAACCATATGCATTCTGCAGCTTCAGCCTCTTCTTTCAGAATTATAATCTTTAAAGTCGGAAATGAAATAGAAGAGCTCAGTTATCTTAGTTGCTATGTGCTCATTTTTATCTACATTGTCTGTTGCCACAAAACACTCAAACTGAAAAATCCAGGGTAATTTATGATTTCATAATCTTAAAAGATCTAAAATCTTTTTTTTTTGCAAAAAGACTTTGTTAGTTGCATTTTACATGTAGCAGGGTTCCTCTCCAGTGATGCTGAATGTGTTTTGTTTGATGTAGCATAAATGTAGGCAGATAAACTGGGAACTCATGAAGAACATCTGGAGTTTCATTGCGTGTATTTAACATATCTTGGAATATTTTGAAGCGAACTGTGATTGCCACTTCTTCCAGTATCTGCTAATTGTTTAATTACATAAACATGAAACCCTCTGTCACTCTGCCTGTTGCCATGGTGACTCGGGTATCTTTGGATTTGGGCCTGGCTGTATCTCCTCCTGCCTCGATAGTATGCTTCCTGCTGTTGGTGAATGTTAGTTGGGCTTTGCTGTGAGTGAAAGAGAGTTGTATGCCCTCAGGGCAGCAACAGTGATGACAGCAGCTGCTTGACTCAGATTAATGGAAAATAACTAGTTAACTGCTCTGAAAAGGGTGTCATTTATCACAGAAAGATAAAAAGAAGGACTGTAATGGATAGACAGAAGAGCCTGCAAGCTGCAGATGTATGCCCACTGGTTACATTGTGATGTTATACAGCGGATGCTGCAGGATGGAGAATAGCAGCTGCAGCCAAGCAGGCTAATTCTGGATTAGAGACCAAACATGTGACCTTGCAAGCTGAAAGCATGGGTCTTGTGAAAAAAAATTAAAAAAGAGAATTCTTTTGGGCCTTTTTCCATTTTCTTTTTTTTTTTATATTACTCATGTTTGAATGTAGAAAAAAAAAGAAGAATCTTTTAAAGCTAATAAACTGTTAACACTGTCTTCTCAGGGTCTCTTAAATCTGAACTCAGCCTGTGTGTAAGTCTACTGTCTACCAAAGCTTGAATTAATAAAAGTGAATTAAAAAGTTTAAAACAGTATCAAACTACCCCTCTATTTTGTCTTTGGTGCTGATGTTTTTTTGTTTTTTTTGTTTTTTTTACCAGTGTCCACTGATGATGGCCAGGATGCTGTCAAACTCTAGTTGACTCCTACAAAAGCATGATTTGCCAACAAAAGACAGATCTTGAGCTTGTCTTTCTAAAATCAATGTTAGTGGCTCATTCAGTAATATGGTTGTTAACAATGTAGTTTTCTTGATGTGATCAACCTAATAAACTTCATCACTGGCTAATGTTTCTGAATTACACCACAAGCTGAATGAGCTACACCAGAAAGTAGTTTTGCAGTCATCTCGCAGCTTTTTTAAGCCTTGTGGTCATTGTTGGAGTGCTGGACAGCTTCTTAGTGAAGCTCCACAAGCTGGCAGCTCATGGAAGTGGTTTGTAAGATTTTCAAAAAGCTTTGGAATCAGTTACAGGGAAATTAGAACAACCCGCAGGCCGAAAACGCTCCAAAACAGACCAAACATTTCTGTGATACCTCAGTGTCCCTAAAGTACTCCAACTTTTCAATGATGCTTTTTTTTCTTGTTTTTTTTCACTGTACATCTGAATTAAAGAAAAACATATCTATTATCAGGCACTTGCTATCAGCTGTAGGGTTAGCTAGCTAAATGATTACATAGCATCCCCTAAATGATTAATTAGCATCCCCCTAATGTCATGACAACAAGTAGTGATGTTGTTGTTTTCTCTCAAACGAAAGACGTTAGAAATTGTTTAAGCCTCTCTAGTAGGCTCATCCCTCCGGTGAGCATGTCAACCAATATCAGTCCTTTTGAATGTATGTAGATCACTGGCATAGTGCAGTAATGTAAAACGGACGTGTAGCATTCTGCCTTTTGTGTATGTGATTTCTTATGTAGAAATGGACTGCACATGCGCAAACACACATCGTACAAGGCAGTATAAGACTGTGCCTATACGGCCTCAACCCTGCAGCGCAGTGGCAGGATGTGCAGCTTCTTTGCCTGGCCAGGAGGAGGTGCTGTTGAGTAATTTTTATTGAGCTACGAAAAGCCCTAAATGCCATCAGTTTTAAACCGATAGGTACTACAGGTTATAGGCAATCGTCATCTGAAGTTTATATTAAAGATAATAATCATAAAAGAAACTGAAGCTATATGAACTAATTACTAAAATGGAATGATTACATTTATTTCTTTCTGCCTTCGTAGTCACTGACTACCCTGCCTGTACACTATTGTCTATTGTGTGCTTAAAATATTCAAAATAATGTTTAATTTTCGATTTACTTTTCACAGTATGAGAAATCAGGCCTCTGTCATATATGAATGTAAAAGTAGGAAAGAGTCCAGTGTATGCAATGAGTGCTTGTATCCATGGCAACAAGTGTCATTGAGCCCTGCAGCTATCACAGTATATGCATGTGAAGTGAGCAATGTAGGTTAGGATGCTTGCTATCTTCAATAAGATTGTCATAGCAACCTTTGACATCCAAAATCTCTAGTCTCTCATGATTGATATTAACCTCTGTAACCATGGCAGCAATTTCACCGAGCCAGAACGTCGACTTCATTTGTTTCTCTAAAACAGTCACAGTTGTTGCAGCACTGTGCTCAACGTTTAACCTATAGGTGCAGAGGGCAGGGTCCTGTTAAATTACTCATGCTGCTCTGCAGTATGGCTGCTCTTGACCTTCCACAAGGAGCATTTTTTTTCACCAATAAGCCGACACATAATTGATTCATCAGCAGGTCCTGCTCCTAATGCACTTGGACACACTTAGCACATAGGTCACGCTAGCAATAACTCTGCTCTCAAAGACTTATTAATTAGCTTGAAATATTGATGCTTTTATGATTTATGATGGGTGCATGACTGAACTGCAAGAGTGAGGTTGAGGACAATGATTATCTTTCCACAGACATAATAGTCGTGTTTTATGGATATAGAACCATTCTTTTTGCCTGAGGTAGAAAATAGTGCTATGACAGGACATGTGGTCTCATAAAAACAACAGCATGTAAGAAATAAAATTTAAAAAAAGCATTATTGTCCTCACAAATACTGAGCATGAAAATATACAGCTGTGTGAAAGGGTGTAACAGCTTTTTTATTGCAAAAACTATGAATCTACTTGATTGAAATTGGATCATTAAGTTCAAATTCATGGGGACAGAAACATCAAGTGCTTGATTACTAAGTCTACAAAAATGGACTTTGACAAATCGCTTTTAGGAGCGAGATTATGGGAGCAGATTGGATGTTAGATCACAGCGGCCCGTATTCTGGGACTGAATAAATAGATGAATTTAATAGGAGTTAGTATTATGCACAAGTGCTTGCATCCCTGCTTTGCTTCTGTCTTGGTAGAGGCTGCAGGGTCATCAGCTGGAGCCATCTTTCACTGATGTTTTGCCCCCCTACCCAGTCCATGTCCCAATGGAGGAGTAGTGGCTAAATGGGGTTATCTCCCTGCCACCCTTCTGTATTAACTGGGTTGCTTCCCTAATTATTTTCTCTCCTCTGAAGCCACAACCAGTAGCTTGCCTTTTTGGCCTCCTCTGCCAGCTATTTTGTGGTCTTCTTTAGCTTTACCCTGGTTGTTCTTGCCGTCCTCAACCTCCACTGGATGACTTGTTGCTACCCAACATGCTTCCCTACTCTCTGCTGCCAGCTTGGTATACTTGTGTCATGTGACCTCTTTCGCTGCTTATATCCTTCCTCCTAAGGGACTGTGATGCAGTCTGATCTGAGGGAGGTCTCTGGGATTTCTGGTGGGAAGACAAGCTGTGTGGCATGGTTGACCCTCATCTTTCATGTCTTTCAAGGAGCAAGCCTCTTGCTAATTTTTGTGGATTTTCCCACAAAGTGTTTTGTGTTTGCTGGTCTGCTGAAAATAAACCATGTCTCAGCCTTTACTCCAGGTTTAACTCAATCTAAGATATTAGACCTGTGAAATTACTAAAAAAAAATTATATTTTTTTCTGTTTTGGACTCTTTTTGATCATCAGAACGTCCCTCCCTGTTGTATCTTCCTTTTATTTTAAACATGGACAAATGAGGCAGACACACTCCTTTCTGTGGTTATTAGCCTGTGTCTTTAGTGGATAAAGCCCAGCTTAATGATAATACGGTTAAAAACACATTTTCCTATTAGATTTTGTATTACCTTCTTTTTTTTAACTTTATGAATCCCAGTTGGTAAATTGGGCACTGCATTTGACCCATCTCTAGATGTACTAGAGAGCAGTGGGCTGCTGTGTTTCAGCTCAAAAGTCCATAGTGTTTAACCTCTTTTGGCTTGCCGGGGACTCAAAATCTGGTTCTTCAGGCTTAAGCCCACCTCGGTAACTAGACTAATAATTAGCCCTATGTGACTGTTCTGCATCCAGGCACTTGTCTGGATGCAGGAAGTGTGTTTTGAAATGGCATTTTGCTTGACTGAGTATCATTTTAAAGGTTAAATAGAAGTCCTTTCGGTAGTTGGAGGATTTCCATATTTACAATTTTATGTCAGAAGAACTCATGTCAGGTAGATTGAGGCCTTAAGCTGTCATTATGAGTTGACATGGAAATGCTTGCCGAAAATATTTGGCCTAGCTACTCTGTTGTAGGTGCAAGCATGAATATGGGAAGCGCTCGTATCTAAGTCTGCATCTAATTGAGGATTCACAGGTTAATATGGTAAACATGGTCCATACTTCCTCCTGGCATTCGGTTGTCAAGTCTTCCCTTTCCATAAGTTAATTTTATCATCTCCTCTCTATATCGCCATTAGCTACCCCAATGCCACAAACCTAGGGGAAACACTGCTCTCCATCTGGAATGACTCCATCCTGGACTTGACAAAGCATGAAATGGGATGGCTCGGGCACAGTTGCCAGCAGACTTCTTCCTTTGCAAAAGGCACACATAGATTTCCATTCCGAACCATATGCTGTCACAAGCTCTTTGCATCACTCTTCTGAAGTTTATTTTGCTGCATTGAGCCCTTGGGCAGATTGACAAGAAAAGTCAGTAGCTTGTAAGATGACGGAACTCACTTTAGTAGTTCATTTTAGCCTAAATGTATGAAGCCAAATGACAACCAAGAATAAAATATTATATAGATAGAGACTGGTATTAGAAACATCTTGGTATTCTTTGATAATACCTTTTTTAACTTTTAGGATTCTGGATGATGATCTGAAGCTCCTTAATGATTTTCAATGTTTATTTCTACCAAACTTTTCCAATATGACTGAACTGCATTTGTCCTGTTGTGAACACATGACATTACATGACATAGTTGCTTTTTTCATCTTGCTGCACCATGTTGGACAGGGATCCAATGACGTGAAGCTTTCTTTTTTCCACCGCAGCACTATAATAGCAGTAGCATCCCCTAATTTTGTCTGTCATGACAACAAGACGCGTTATTCCTTGATCGAGCAGGTACTCTCATGCGACCTGACTGGTCACAGTTAGTGGACTGCATTGAAAGGGAACTTAAGCAAAAATTATTTATTTATTTTCTCATTGTCCTGTCTAGTGTTATGGCAGGCAGACTGATGCCCTTGCTGCCTTGTTGCAAACAAATTTCCTTTGGCAGGGTGCAAGGCCTTGTGTATAAAGGGCTCTCCTAGATACTTCTGTATTTTTCTTTAGGTTTTTATTTCTCTATACCTGATTTATTTTTAATGCTAAACCTGACTGAGGGGACAAAAAGAGGCTTAGAGTGAAGAGAAGAGAAAAGGAGAGGGTACAGAGAAGAAAAGCAGAAAGTAGCTTCAATTTCATTACGCTAAAATTGCACAAAACCTAAATGTCACAGCATAAAGTGGTCATGGAAACACCTGTTTAAAAAAAAAGAAAAGAAATACTGCTTAAATGTTTTTACACTTTTGTGTCGATGTTGGCTGAGGTTCCAGAGGTATAATGGAAACGCTTGTTTCCCATTTATCTGTCAACAAAGGTGTCATACGGGGTCATGTGACCAGTTCATTTCAAGTAAAGATGACTTCTGGATGACTTCTTTCATGTTCTGATGAGGAGAGTGGTGACAGCAGTCGTCCCAACCAAAATTGCAGCTCCAAAACAAAATAGTTTTTATCTCCACCCTCCTCAAAATAGAGTTTCACAGGAAGATACTTGATTATAATTGTGGCTCAATATCATTAAATGAATACCAGTGCAAACTGAAATTGTACTTCGTAGGCATTTGAGAAATATTGCCATTATTTAGTCAAAAACTGTAAAGGAAACACAGCTACAAAAGATACAAATTAACTGCATTAAAAACCCAAACTGAGAAGAAACCAAGCTTCTCTTTAAACAAACTTAACACAAACATTCACTGTTCTCTGAAAGAAGACAAAGCAGAGAACCATCAGGAGCACCCGCAGGAAGACAAACTAAAAAGAACGTGAACAATAACACATGCAACCAGCATATAACCACATGCAGGACAAGACAGTAACGATAAAAGCATACATGATAGTGAAAGAGACTGTGAATGTATGTGTGAAGTTAAAATCATGCTAAAGATTTGTCTTCATACTGAAGCTCCTGTTGAGGAAGTCACCTCAACACCAGCTTTCTAGTGTTCATAGTTTCACAGTCAGTCTTCAGACTCTGTCTAGGGATTAATTTGAAAAAGATATTTCCTTTTTCTGCATAAACATACATCTGATTATGTTGATGCTTAATCCAAAAACAACTCATTCAGATTATATTCTTTTAACATGACTAAAGCATTTGGAAAGTGTTGTCTGAAAAACGCGACTCCATCTTTGTTTTTAGTTTTTCTAGTAGTTTCTTTCCTCCATACATTTATTATGACTACTTGTTTTACTATTTAATTACTATTATTACTATTGCTATTACTATCTAATATCTTGTGTTAGGTCTCCTGGATGTGAAAATGTCATTGCACCCTAAAGACATAAAACTGTGGTATTCTCAACGATTTTCAAAAATTGTAAAAAAAAATAAATAAATAAAATAAATTATACAAATCTGTCTGAATAAAAAGAAAATACAGTCTCGATGTCAAGAAAACTAGTGACAAGATAAGCCATCCTATTAAAAAGGAAATTTTAATACAGTGTTGATAAGACACATTTGATATCATCTTGATTTAATCTTATTTCATCATCAAAACATAATTAAATCAAGATTATGCTCCATGGAAAGTTTTTACAGTTCATTAACTCCTATTTTGCTTGTTCTCATTAACAAAAGAACAAAGTCGAGACAGAAAGGTGATTTAATCTGATAGCAATGTACTTTTTTTTAGTAATCTGTTGATATTACAATAACATCATTATCCAAATGCTTTCGAAGCTCAGCCTTGCAGAATGAGATGCACAGACATTTCTTCCCGATGATGCATTTTTGCTGTGTGGTCTTGCTGTTTACATCACAATCCTGATGTCACATCTGTTGCACTTTTAAAAAAAGATCTAATGTTTTGTGATACTGGTGATGCAGATATATGGACTCAACACATCATAAATTTGTGGTTTTTAAATTAATGTTTTGTCACCCTGTTAAAAAATTCTGCCTGAAAAGCTCAACTTTGTGATCCTGTACAAAAAAAATTGATGAGTATTAAAAAGATTTATATCCATGAAGGCAAAAAAGGTGCTTTTCAAACAAATGTTTACAGATATGAATTTGAAAAACTGTCAGTTTTTAGTTTTCTTTTTCTTTTTTTTTCTTGTTCTTATTGTTACACTTTTATCTGATATTGTAGCAACAAATCATACTGTTCAATCAGAGAAGTGAAAGCTTCCTGCCCTCCATCAATGCAACAAGTTCTCATCATGATAATGACATTCTAACATCTCATTAAATTCACTTAGTTATCTGAATAGAATATTTATTTTGGGAAAACTGTGGTTATACTTTAGCAATAGGACCTAACCATCAACTGTCAGGACTAAACCTCCAATGTTTTCTTCTGAATAGTAAAATCCACCTGTGTCGGTTTAAACTAGTGTAAGCACTGGCCAATTTGCCAGTAAGCACAAATGTTCTGATACTTTACCACAGAACCTGTGTTAGAAGCAGAAACACATCTGTGTGGTTCTTGGTGGTTCTGGAAGAAACAGATGGAGTGAAGCTGGAAGCTGTATCATGCCAGCTTTTCTAAGCTTTGTCTGTTTTCCACTCCAACACTATTACAGGTTATTCCTTGTTAAAGCAGGTAATCTCATGCTACCTGACCAATCACACTTAGAAAACTGCATTGAAAGGGAACTTTCAATGTAAAAGTACTTACAGAGGTTCACAATTACACAGTGGTGAGAGCGAGAAGTGGCTCTGGTACACCCAAACACCCATGAGGGGTTAACCACTGACGGGCTAACAGCTCCCTATGAACAACCATTAGGAGGGAGAAATCCCCCAAAACCAAGCAACATAGGTATGGCTGTGGTACTCGCAGACTAGTTAAATGTAATCAAATGACCGCCGACCAACAACCAAGGAAAGGCGACACTGCCGGTTTGCTGACAGATAATCTGCAACACCTGCTGTTCCAGGGAGCCAGACCATAATTATTCTTGTTTTGTCATTTTCTCTTTAGATTTTTTCTTTACTTTTATAATTGAATAAGTTACTGCAATTTATTTATAGAGAGGAACGCAATTATTTCAAATAAAAATAAGTCAATTTATTGTGTAAAAAATTTGCTAGCAAACTAAAAATGTAAAAATAAGAAACTTCATGTAAATGAATTGTGATTTATGCAGTGTGAACAGTAATAAAATAAATTAGAACATGATGATATTTCATGTTTTGTTTTTCTAAATGACATCCAGAGACCAAAATAATCTTAAAGGGAAAAGCGTGAGTTTCTCTCTTAAGTGGGACATTAGAGTTATCTATAATATTTCACAAAAAAATAATAAATCATAACTCATCCAGGTTACAGGTATAGTTGCGACTTTATTTTTCTGTAAAATCTACCTCTGTTTGAGACCCTGCAGCAGTGCTCTCTGATTGGACAGCTTGATTTGTCACCATCCAATCGGATAGATGTGTAAAGATCTGTTACTTGAGTGTTGCACACCCTTTCTTCCATGAACAGATGTTTGTCATTTCCTTTACAAATACAAACCATTTTACACCTCATGAACACTTTCCTACACATTCACAAAGCTGAAATCCTCTTTCGCAGGTTGACAAAACTTCATTCACTTTAAAAAATAATTTGCAAACAGTCATTTACAACCAAAAAAATCTATTTGACTGTATTAAGCATCTGTAAGTTAGCCCAATATGATGAGTCATTCATAATTTCTTCTCTTTGCTCATGTAGTCCTATCATCATGGGCCGGGGGTACAGACGATGCCTATTGCGTGCAGACACATAGGACACCTTCTGGCCTGTCGCTGTGTTATCAGACAGAAAATTAGGCCTAATTCATTAGGCCTTAGGTCCTCCACTTGGACTCTCTTTCCCGTTGGTTCTTGTAGCTGAGAAGTGCACATCTACACACCCAAACGCATACACATAAATACATCTGAGTTATTTATTAATGTCAACCAAAGCCCAAAGAAATAAAATGAGTATGGATGATGGTGATGCAGTCCTACATCACCGTCTAGAAATAAATCCCTCCGTTTGGTTTATCTCTTCAACTACATCCACAAACACAGCCACTGGAAGTTCATTTTCCATCCTGACTGATTTATTAGATATGTTAATACAGATTTAGCATCTGATCTGTCACAACAATCACACAGCAACTCTGATGATGTCAGGAACATTTTAGGAAACAACAGTCCTGTTTTAATCATAGTTTATTATGTTAGCTAATTAATTTACAAGAATTATGTATTATTTCAGTCTTTTTTAAAAATCTAATTCATTATACAAAATATTATGAACCATGTATCTGGATTTCCTTTCATTGATAATGTTTTTTATAATTTTTTTTCGTGTTTTTTTTTTTAAATGTTTTAGCAAGTGGGCAATTTTTAAATTTGAGTGTGAATATTTTCACACGCTTTCAGATCATATCCTGACATGATCTGGAAGACTTGTGACCATGTTCTTGAACCATCCTGTATGATGAGCCACACTGAAGGGAGGCATCTGACATGCCTCCAACTAACCAGCATAACATTCACAAGATGCAGCAAGATTTGTAAACCAGCTCTGTTCTATATACCGCTGGCACAGAAAGTGCTTTGGAAACAAAGTTTGAACTGATTAGCAACCACATTAACATGTATTTATTTTATATTTTAGATGTTACCTCATGTCCTCTCTTTCTATTCCTCATGTTCCATCTGTGGGAATAGCAGTCTACCGTTATTAATATTGTCGCCTGCTTACAGTGATGTACCAAGTGATTTTTGTAAAGTTGTTCTAAAAATACATAGGATTGATTTCTTGCAGATATCAGGTTGTTTTTGTGCTTTTACAAAAACCTTGAAATAAAATAGCTCAGGCCGTTATTTGAGGATGACAATATGATGTTTGTCGCTCTAAAACAAAATGTCTAGGAATTTTGCAGAAATATTTTCTTTCTAAACTCAAAGCCTGTTTTTGCTATTATGGTCCACGTTGTGTTTGGTTTTCTGATCTAGTGCGGCTTTAAAGGTTGTAGCATATTATCATTAACGTTAACCTGGGATCCAGTGTCGGAGCGACAGTGGGTGTTTTAATTATTAATTCGCTGTGTCCTTAGACAAGCGGACGATCTCGGGGCACCACCCAGCCCTAAATTTGTTATACGGTCAGGTAGGGAATTCCGTAATATGACAATGATATTTGTCTAATAACAGATAACCATCAGTCTCAAAGTATGCTTACTGTAAGTTCTCGTCAGAGGGAACAAATCACTTCCTTAAAGATTGATCCCGCTACCACGGCTTCTTAAAATATAACACACTTTATTAAAAACCACGCCGGTTAAAATCATCAGGCACAAATGAAATTAATAATTTAAACCAGAAATAGCGTCAGCAAGCATCAAATACTGAATTAGCCAAGATGAGAGAGAGGGAGAGTGAGAGATCGAGCGACAGAGAGAGTATGGAAGCTCGAGCCGAGCCAACCACAAAAATGTAAAATAAAATTATTAAAGGTAAAGTTGTGTAAGCAGCTTACATAACTTACACAACTAGGAAGGTTGGAAAGATGGCAAGTCTAATGAAGTTAACTAGTCCTATGTCAGGGTAGACTATCAGGCGGATACTGGGGGAATGGATTTATAAAGGGCAGCTTCTGCTAAGACACCAGCTGGATCGGAGACAGTGGAATAATGGGTCGGCCTTACTTCAGTGCCTTGGTGGTCGAGAACCCGAACCTTGGGTCCAGTGGGCAAGGATTCAGTGGTCGTCCTGATACTTGTCCAAAGGGGACCTCCACAGAAGTCAGGAGCTCGCCTGACTTCTGTGGACGCCTGGTTCGACGTCTGAAGCTAGACCCAACTCCGATTAGAATCCATGGGTCACGAGTGCCGGCAGAGTCCTGGGATCAGCTGGAGCAGTAACGTTCTGGTCGTCCGTGCGTTACTGGTCACAGTCTTTTTGGGCTGGGAGAGCAGCTTCGATGGCGTTCCAGAACAAAAATTGTTCAGCCAGAATTGGATGAGTTTTCTGGTGTTAAGCAGGAGCGAGATTACGTACTTAATAAAAACGAACATGACGCCAGATGGACAAAAACACGACTAAAGCAAACATCAAACGAAAACGAAAAGAAAAAACAAGAGAGAAACAAAAGAAAACGAGAGAGAAAAAAAACAAGAGCAGGAAAAAAGACAAAAAGGAAGATAAGAGGACAAAAAAAGACAAAAGAGGGCGAGTTCCGGGAAGACCCGCAGTTAAATTTGCCGACGCTCTGGGGCGGACTTTAGATTATCCAATCAGAGCGCAGGGGTCCGGACATGGGGTCTGAAGGTTTGGTCAAAATAGTAAGTTCTTGGGGAATTAAACTTAACATTTTTCCAACTTCAAAACATGTCGATAAAATCCATTTGTAGATGAGAAGAAGTATGAATGATCCTTATAAACATGAACCTTAAAACAGTTTTGCTGCTATCAAAAGGGGAAAAGGTTTGTTAACAGGTACCAGACATTTCATCAAGACATTTCAATACACTTCATCAATGATTTTCACTTTCCATGGACCTGGTGGGTCAAGAAATCATTTCCACACAAGTTCTTACTTTGAGTCAGAGTCGTTAATAACAACAGCATATAATGTTAATCACGGTGTATTTAATCAGCCTGAAATGCCTATCTCAACCTGTTCGAGGGTGTCTGCTAGATGGCGCCCTTGCTCCATCCAAGGAATCACAGAAATGAACTAACTTGCTAACTTCTGTGGATTTCACATCTGAAAAACGGTTAAAGTCTTGGATTCATTTAGAAAGGAAGAAGAGTCCATTTATCCAGGTGTGCTGAGGATACATCCAGTTTTTTATACTGTTTAGAATTCAGAGCTTAAAGGTTCTGCTCTGGAATTTGGTCTTGTGTGCTGTGGATACAAAGGGACCTTACCAGGGTCCAACTTCAAAAGGGTGCCACAGTCTGTCTGTGTAGACATTTCCTACCAGGAACAAGATAAAACCAGCAGGGTTCTTGGTTTAAAGTGGAGGTCTGTTAACCCGGATTAAGATGGATCTGATTTTTAGGGCTTTCATTGAGCTCTGTTTTGGAGATGTGTGGATGGACCTCCTCAGACAAGAACTTTGTGAATATCTGATTCGGGGGTTAACTCGGCCTTGGTAGGTTGCTACAAGGTTATTAGACATTAATAATAAACTTTTTTATTTTAATAGTCGACTAATCTGTAAATAAATTATTAGATTATTTCTGTCACACCCACCATCAGTTGACACAGCTTTTTACCTCAGTCTCTTCATTTGCATCACGACTGTCCCCGATTCCCAATCAGTCACAACATAATGTCCTCTCGTAAGTTCAAAGAATGACTCCTGAACCAGTTGAATATTGAATTTAAGCTTAACAGCTTACTACTAATTTATTTTGAAACAAGTAAAATATTTTAACATCTCAATTTTCCTAGAATTGCATTGACATGATTATTTGCATCTAGAAAAGTTTGTTGTGAAAGTAAACAAGGGCCAGAATACTTAAAAAAAAAATTCCTGAATCTAAACGGTGATCCGGATCACCACCAAAATTAAATCACTTCTTCCTTTTTCACATTTCCAACAACTCCTGAAAATTTCATGTAAATCTATCCATAACCTTTTGAGTTATCTAAAAAA